>NC_090744.1:51393406-51398406 GCF_036898095.1 Palaemon carinicauda | reverse complement strand
TATATACATACATACATATCCATACATACATATGCATATATACAACATTAAATATCATAAACATATAATCATGTATATATCAATACTTATATCTAGCATAACACTATATAGTGCCAATATACTTATGCATACTATATAAAATAATTGTTTCCTTTAATTAATGGTAGCTTAGGTCTAAATATTAATTTCACAGCGACGTTAATTATTCACAATACATTCAATTCTACATTAAGTGGTTAATGTTTTTTTATACGTTACAAATCTCCTTATATATAAAGGCTTCGAGTTTATACATTCCATGACCAATATTCAGATGTTTTCAAAGGTTTCTTATATGAAACTGGACTCTATGATGTTTTTTTCCACTAATTTATTTGAATGAACCATTTTTTTTGCACCTGACCAATTGATAGGATGATTTTATCTCAAACGTGAGGAAGAGTGCATTATTATCTTGAGCATACCTGACACTTTTCTTATGTTGTTCAATTCTCTTTTCTAGGGCATTACCAGTTTGACCAATATAGTATTTTTCACAGCATTGCATGGAATACCAATAACACATCCCTGGTATTTTCAGGAGAATTCTTTATTAAGGCTGTTTTTATTGTATTTTTACTCTTAAATGCTACATTTACATGAAGTTTTTTAACAATTGGGGAATTCTTTAAAGATTACAATAAGTTAGTACAAGTAAATTTTTTGTGTTGTAGTTTTTTATGTTATCATTACCGAAAAAAGTATATATGCATATATATGTATGGATATATATATATATATATATATATGTGTGTATATATGTATGTGTGTATATATGTATATATGTATAATGTATGTGTATCTGTATGTATATATATATATATATATATATATATTTGTATGTTTGTGTATGTTTTGCTTATGTATTTATATAGATAAGGCTACCGTGCTTTCATAAAAATAACTGTACTGAAAGTAAAAAGAAAAAACAAGAATATACCCACCACAAGAATGACCCTTTTTAGCAGGTGTCTAATGAGCTTGGGGACTCCTCCTACTGAATACCTGACTCAAGCCTAGGTAGCTGGTAAGGGAGTGTCATTGTTCTCTAAATCTCTATAGTATGTTTGTACGTTTGCTTTCCCTATAAAATGTAAAGAAACCTCTCTCAATAAATCAGTCCTCTGAAGAAGTATCACGAAACTAGTCAGGACTTAAGCGTATATTTCGTATTTTAATTTTCCCTGTGGTTCTTCTGGATCTGAGCATCACGTTTTCCTGTGATTTTTATGCATATATATATCTATATATATATATATATATATATATATACATATATATAATTAGCCATAAACAAGTGATTAAGCATGATGTTCAAATAGTTACATTTAAAAAACATACATACCTAACGGATATTGCCAAATATAAAGGAAAATGCATGGAAAATACAGATCTATATATGGTATATTGTTAACAAATGATTATGTGGTATCTCCCAAAAAAAAAAACTGATGTACATATGAATCGGTAACTTGTTAAAGAATAGATGTCACCTTTGTCAAGAATACAGATTATTATAATACGGTAACTAATAAAGAATATTTGTTACCTTGGTAAAGATATAATATCAGTGAACAAACAAAAAAATCCTGGTACGTACACGCACCACGGTTTCATATATATATATATAAATATATATACATATATATATATATATATATATATATATATATATTAAAAGAAATTAAATTTTAGTATATTATTAACGTCTTTCATATGTTAAGACATAAGATATGTAAATTGGTAATTTATATTAAAAACTTTTCCCTTATGTAATTACCCTTGACCCACTTTTAAATAGACCCTTTAACCTGTTACCCGTTGTTATCGGGAAAAAATGTTTACTTCGGGACTGACTTAGTTAGCCGAAGCAGTCTGGCAACGAATTGTCTCCGACTCGGAAGCCACACTCTCGTAGGAGATTTTAACCTTGTGCTTTTATCACTAGGACTTTGATGGATAAGATTTCTCCACTTTTAAAAGCCCTATGTACCAGCCTGATCGTGGTGTAGATTGATCCTTGGGAGTGACCTACCATGTTGAACAAAGTGCCGTGATTTGATGAAGTTCTACAACGCTCGTCCTCGTCGTGTCAGAGGCTTGATCAAGAGCCAGAACATAACCTCTTAATATTGCCATTTGCCGCTCTGGAATTAATTACAGGTAAGGGTCAACTAGAGAGTGGGTCTCAAGTCAAGCCTTTGTAAATTCCAGCTTAGGAAAGCTATTTCTTAAGTAAGGCCATGCATGTCTTTAATATATATGTAATCATCTATGAGCCAAATTAAGTGTCTTGTGTCTTGGCATATATCAGGTTAACGTTAGCAATTGTTTATCCTTTAGGGAGTATCCAGTCAACATTATTCGATTGTTCTAGGTTAGTCAATAGCCATTTTATGTCAAATTGATTAAATGTGTAATTGACTGGTAAGCCAGGAATGATAGGCCATTTTCATAACCTTTAGTTCTGCTTGGTAATTTTAATTGATGACCTATCGAAATTTACAGGTGATTACCGACCTGAATGGAGACATGTGTTATACCCACTACTTCGCATCTAGCTGTAATTACTCAGGACCTCGGGCAGTTATTGAGAGCCTCTCATAGTTTATATTAAGTTGCTTATGTTTACTAAGGGAAGTTCTCTATTTGTTAGTATATTGTTAATATACAAATTAATTATTTTATGTGTTTCCTTGGTGCCTATAGTTTTTACCAGTGTTTTTAGTGTCTCCTTGGCAAAATTTAGTTCATGGCGACCGTGACAGGACAGTTGCATGTTAGGTAATTAATTAAGAGGCTCTCAAATTAGGTTGTACTAGTTTAGCTGTAGCTCACTCCCACGGGTTTTCTATTAACGATCTTTGTTGTTGGTGATTTTTTGTCAAGTAAGATATAATGTCAAATTAAAATTGCTTATTACTCAGAGAAAGGTTATTCGTAAGAAGTAACTGATGTCTTTAATAATTGGGGTCCTATGCAATTTTACTGCATCCCGGAAAATATCGGAAAAGTGTCTCCTGTTAAGTTACCAGAAGGGTTTGTTAGACTTGGATTCTAAAATTCAAATTTAAAGTTGAGGATAGCGCAGTTACAGAACTCGAATAGAAGAGGAATGTTTGGGTTGTATTGATTATAAGAGAAGATAGAGAGATGTTTGCCTTTACTTGAAGTTTCTCCTTCCCGTAGTGTCACGGACACAGCTCTTAGTTTATTAAAGCAGCCAACACGCCCCTCCCAAATTTAGTAGCAAGGAAAATGAGGATCTCTTACAGTTTTTTGTAGAATTTGAGGCTACTACTGGTGTTTATAAATATCCCGATAGGGATTTGTTACTTTTGCTTAAACAGCAAGTTGAAGGTCGGGCTAAGGTTTTGCTGAATTCTCTGAAGCAGATAAACAGAGTTACCAAGATGCTAAATCGCTCTTGATTAAAGCTTTTGCTTCGGAAGAAGTTAGGAAGTCTTCCACCGTTAAGAACTAACAGAGTTGAAACTAAATCCAGGTGATGACCCATTTAATTATGTATCTAGGTTAAGGAATTTATGTGAGTCTACTAAGGTTTTGCAAATGTCCTCTGATGATTTTTTGACTTATTTTGCTTGGCTAGGTTTGAATGATGAATTTAGAAAAGAGTTAGTGCAAATTACTAATAAGACTTCTCCTTCAATTACGGAAATTTTGGATAACTTTTTGTAGCTGCGAGAGGTATGAAAACTCGAGAAAAGTGTCAAATGTTACGCCTTCAAAGCATTCCTTATCATGCAATGGTAGTGCTGAAAATGCTGATAGTTTTGCTAGTTTGGCAGTTAAAGTGCATTCTCCTAAGAATAAAGTCCTACCTAGTTGTTCGTTATGTTCTAAGGTTCATGGTAAGGATTTCAATCATTACTATATAAATGTACAAAATTTCCTACTCCTTAGTCTAAAGTAGATAAATTGAAGTATTTTAAAGGCTGTTTGAAATGTGCTAGTTTTTCGCATCCCACTGCTAAATGTAATTTTAGGTTTAACACAAAGTGTTTTAAATGTTTTGGCTGGCATTTTCTTTTCTGTGTAACAAAGATAATTCATCTGATTGTAAGAAAAGTGAAGAAGCTATAGCAAGCACAGAACCAAATAATGGGGTTACAGTGTTCTCAAATTTCGTTAGTGACTCTGTTCTTCCTACTTTCACTTTTGGCATTGTTGGACAAGAGCGCTTGTATAGAGGTATAAAAGACAGTGGGTCTCAAAGTACTTTTGTTTCACAGAAATTAGCTGATACTTATGACTTTGAAACTATCAGAAATAATGTTAATCTTACAATTCATGGTTTCAATGGTGTTAAACTTATCGGAGCAGGTAGTTCAGGTGCCTATTACACTAGGAAATGGTCGTTATAAGATTCCAGCCATGGTTATTCCTGAAATAAAGATTAAGTTGAATTGCCGATGCTCGGCACGGCAGTGAAGGGTTTTTAGATAAAGGGTTTTCATTTGCTGATGGGGGTCTTCATTCAAATATCCGGGAAGTAAAGGATATTGAATTTCTGCTTGGTTCTGATGCTGCTTATTGTATTCCAAGTAAGACGTCCTGTTTGGAAAGGGTACTCTGTCAGTATATGTAGATTCCCCAATGGGCGTTATGTTGGTAGGCAATGTTCAAAGATTGATCGATAATATAGATTTTTTGCCATGTCATTCGATGTCTGTTAGTGCTAGTATTCCTAGTCCACATAGTGTGGAGTCTCTAGTAAGTGTCCACACTCACTCGTTATTTGTTGCAGATTCTATCATACTACTTTGGATGATGAGGTTCATGACCTTCACTATGATACTTTGAAAGTTAGTAGTAATCTTTCGGTTTTGAATGACAAGGGAAAGCTTATGGAGTGTAAACTACAAAGGCAACAAATGAAATATTGGAGCTTGAATGCCCTAAATTCATTAATTATGACCAAACTATAATGAGGAAGAGAC
>NC_090744.1:51379658-51387158 GCF_036898095.1 Palaemon carinicauda | reverse complement strand
CAGAGTTAAACAGTAGGGTTAACTACACGACCCACTGCTACCACAGATCTCTTAAGTTCCTCTACTTGCTTCGCATAGTGGCGAAAGAACACCCTGGAAGACTTCCAGCCCGTGTATGAACGGAGATGTTCAAAATCCATACAATTAAAGAAATTTAGGGATGAGGCAACTTTCCTCGGATCGTGACCTGCGGGTGTACTGTCAGGATCCGCTCTTCGAATAAAATATGTGATTTTCGCTCTGAGTTGATTCAGAGATAAATTTGAGCCTGATGTTTCTCCCCTGAATAGTTGACCACCCTTGAAGTCTGAAGTTCTACGAAGATAGACCTTTAGGCATTCTACTGGACATAGAGATGCATCTTCTTTCAGAGGGCAGATTCTCCAGAGACCCCACCTGTTGGTGGGTAACTCATTCTTGGCGAGAAACGTAGGATCCGGAAACAGGTTCAGATCCCCCCATCCAGGAACTGAACACGACCTGCCTCTCTCGAGAGGGCTACGATCTCACTAACCCTGGCCCCGGACGCGAGTGCAAATAGAAAAATAACTTTTTGCGTCAAATCCTTTAAAGCACATTCTTCATTGCTCAACAGGGAGGCGAAATGAAGAACTTTGTCTAAAGACCATGAGATGGGCTTTGGAGGTGCTGAAGGTCTGAGCCTAGCGCAGGCTTTCGGAACTTTATTAAAGATCTCGCTACCTAGGTCGATCTGGAAGGCAAATAAAATGGGTCTCATCAAAGCAGGTTTACACACTGAAATCGTGTTAGCTGCCAACCCTTGGCCATGGAGGTAGATGAAGAAAGATAAGCAGAAGTCAGTTGAGATCTCCTGCGGATTCTTTGCCTTTACAAAGGCCACCCATTTTCTCCAAGATGACTCATATTGCCTTCTAGTCGATTTGCACTTATATTCTTCTAGGAAGTTTATGCTGGCTTTCGAAATCCCGAAACGCTTTCTCACCGCAAGGGCGAGAAAATCATGAGCTGCAGGGTCCGGGTTTTCTGTAATGAAGCGCAGACAGTCGACTTCTGGACTCGCTGGGTCAGAACTGGATGTGGTAGCGGCACAAACTTCATCTATAGTTCCAACGCCAAGGGGAACCACATACTGTTCAGCCACTTGTGGGCCACTTAGCAGAAGTCTGTTGAGATCTCCTGCGGATTCTTTGCCTTTACAAAGGCCACCCATTTTCTCCAAGATGACTCATATTGCCTTCTAGTCGATTTGCACTTATATTCTTCTAGGAAGTCTATGCTGGCTTTCGAAATCCCGAAACGCTTTCTCACCGCAAGGGCGAGAAAATCATGAGCTGTAGGGTCCGGGTTTTCTGTAATGAAGCGCAGACAGTCGACTTCTGGACTCGCTGGGTCAGAACTGAATGTGGTAGCGGCACAAACTTCATCTATAGTTCCAACGCCAAGGGGAACCACATACTGTTCGGCCACTTGTGGGCCACTATTGCCGCTACCCCCTTGAAGGATCTCAGTTTGTTGAGGACCCTCAACAGAAGGTTGTGAGGAGGGAACAGATAAATCCTGGACCATCTGTTCCAGTCGAGGGACATCGCGTCCACTGCTTCCGCTAAGGGGTCCTCGTACGGGGACACGTACAGGGGCAACTTCTTGTTGTCTTTCGTCGCAAAGAGGTCTATCTGCAGTTCTGGGACTTGATTCAGAATGAAGGAGAATGATCCTGCGTCTAAGGACCATTCCGACTCTATCGGTGTGAACCTGGATAGAGCGTCCGCTGTCACATTGCGGACTCCTTGAAGGTGAACTGCCGACAGGTACCACTTCTTCTTTTCCGCCAATCGGAAAATGGCTAACATCACTTGGTTGAGAGGTGGTGACCTCGACCCTTGTCAATTCAAGCATCTCACAACCACCTCGCTGTCCATCACCAATCTTATGTGGATCGAGTGACGCGGGGAGACTTTCTTTAAGGTAAGGAGCACTGCCATAGCTTCTAGAAAGTTTATATGAAAGGTCCTGAATAGCTTGGACCAAGTCCCCTGGACTTTTTTCCGATGAGAGTGACCTCCCCATCCCTCCATTGAGGCGTCTGAGTGAATCGTCATCGACGGGGGAGGGGGCTGAAGAAGAACCGACTTCTTTAGATGTCTGGCTTGGGACCAAGGCCTGAGAAGAGTACGTAGCCGAGGCGGCACTGGTCTTCTCAGATCTCTTCGCGCGTTTGATGCATACCTTCTCCAAACTCCGGTTGCATCCTTTAGCTGTGCTCTTAGCACTGGGTCTGTCACTGAAGCAAACTGGAGAGAGCCTAGTACCCTCTCCTGTTCGCGTCTTGATATCCTTTCGGAATCTAGAAGTCTCTTGACAGAGCCCGCTATCTCCTTCCTTTTCTTCGTCGGGATGGAGAAACTGTGTGACAAAAGGTCCCAGTGGATTCCCAGCCACTGGAACCTTTGGGATGGAGAAAGTCGAGACTTTTTTCTGTTGATTTTGAAGCCTAGGTACTCTAGGAACTGGATCACCTGACTGGAAGCTTGCAAGCATTCGGTCTCGGATGCTGCCCACACCAGCCAGTCGTCCAGGTAGGCTACTATCTGAATTCCCTTTAGGCGTAATTGTTTGAGAGCTGCGCTCGCAAGCTTCATGAAAATCCTTGGGGCTATGTTTAGCCCGAATGGCATGGCTCTGAAGGCGTATAGTCTCCGTTGTAGCCTGAACCCTAGGTAGGGGGAGAGTCGACGGCTGATTGGAATGTGCCAATAGGCGTCTGACAAGTCTATAGAGACTGAGTATGCCCTCTTGGGCAGTAAGGTCCTTATGTGTTGCAGTGTTAGCATCTTGAATTTGCAATTCACTATGAACTTGTTGAGTGGCGACAAGTCCAGAATGACTCTGAGCTTTTCCGAGTCTTTCTTGGGAACACAAAACAGCCTCCCTTGGAATTTGATGGACTTCACTTTTCGGATCACCTTTTTTTCCAACAGTTCTTGAACGTACTCCTCCAAAACGGGGGTGGAGTGTTGGAAAAAACGGAGGCACGGGGGTGGAGTGCTGTACCAGCTCCAGCCCAGTCCATTCTTGAGTAGGCTTTGGGCCCAGGGATCGAAGGTCCAGCGATCCCAAAATTTCATCAGTCTCCCTCCTACCGGTATCGTTTCACTTGGACTGCCGTCCTGAGGTCTTGCCTCCCTGACTCCGACCACCTCTGAATCCCCTTCTCCTTGAGGGGCGCCTAGACGAGCCTCTGGCTGCTCCTCTAGGTTTTGCACGAAAGGAAGAAAGAAGACTGTCCTTCGAACATTGGGGTGAATGTGGATGACTGACCTGGCACAGCCTGGGGTACCCACTGAAAAGTAGTCGGGGTTTGTGCCACCATCTGGGGCACTGGAGGCAATGGCAATTGCAGTTGCTGTTGCTGTCTAAAAGGCTTGGCTGACCGAGACGGTAGCCTAGTCCTCATATTCTTCCTCTTTGGTTGAGGACCCTCATCCGGGGAAGATTTTCTTTTGATAGCCAGGCCCCACTTCTGGAGAAGGTTTCTATTCTCCACGGCGGCCTTATCAACAACCTCTTTGACCACATCGGTAGGGAAAAGGTCTTTTCCCCAAATGTTGGAGGAGATTAACTTCCTTGGCTCGTGTCTCACCGAGGCCCCGGTGAACACGAACTCCCTGCAAGCTCTCCTTGCCCTGACGAAGCTATAAAGGTCCTTCGTCACTGTGGCTAGATGAGACTTAGCCACTACCATGAACATTTCATGGACCTTGGGGTCACTTGCCATCGTCTCAAGAGTAGTCTGATGAGACATTGAGGCAGCCAGTCTTTCTTTTGTCTCGAACTCTCTTCGTAAAAGAGAGTCGGACAGCTTGGGGAGGTCCTCGCCGAATTGCCGTCCGGCAATATCAGCCTCCAACTTTCCCACTGAGAATGTCAGATGGACATCCTTCCAGTCTTTGTGGTCCATAGGCAGGGCCAGCGACAAGGGTTTACACTCCTCCAGGGAGAGGCAAGGCTTGCCGGCCTCGACTGCCTTTAGGACAGCCGCAAACACTTTCTGTAAAAAGGGGAAGGCTCTAGCAGGAGAGGACACAAAAGAAGGGAGCTTCTTGTTCAATGCAGCTACCTTCGAGTTAGAGAAGCCCCTCTCTTTTATCGAGGATGAAAGTAGGGCTTGAGCCTTAGCGTGGTCCATAATTATGACCTCCTTCGGCTCTGTCTCCTCCCTTGAAGCTGGTTCTTTTCTCAGCCGGACATAGCAGTCCGGATATGATGCCTTGTTGGGCCAAAATTCCACCTCCTCTAGTGGAACTGAACCCAGCTTATACGAGATGACGATCTTTCCAGTCGTCATTGGCATGTGCTCAGCATACCTCCAGGGGTTAGCATCTGAGCATACGGGAAGGTCTTTCACATTGAGCCCTTTCCGGGGTCCACGTGATTCTGCCAGGGACTGCATACGCAGTTCCATAGCAGCCGCCTTCTCTTGACTCTCCTTCTGCATTTGTTGGATCATTCCAACAATCGAAGAGAGGGCCTGTCCCAGTTCTACTGGGAGACCGGCCGATGTTGAGGGGATAGGATCCGGAATCTGAACCGGAATAGCCGACACCTCGTCGACCTCATCCTCTACGACATCCGGGGTTTGAACTTCATCCTGACATTCTGCCAGGAGGTCTTGTTCCAAACGTTCGTCCAGGTCAGACATCCTGTCATCTAACTGGATGTCTTGCATCGCAACTGCGACTTCCACGTCCACCTGGACTTGATCTTGGGGGATCTCCTCTTGAGGCTGGGGAATCACTGCATCAGCTGATGCCTGGGGAAAAAGATACGCCCTCATCTTCTCACTTGGAAGATAAGGGCCAGAGGTGTTCTTCTTGAAACCCCTTACCCAAGTACGAAGCTTTTCCCTTGCTATATCCCTTGATTCCGCCGTTCTAGGGGAATCAAAAGCCTCAGTAATCAGGTTAGTGCATACAGTACATACCTGAGGGTCCCAATACTGGAGATCATCCTTGGAGACAGCGCATGCTGCATGTCTACTACAACACTCATGTCCGCAGAGGTTCTTGCTGCGGACATTGCAGAAAACATTTCCGCACTTCGGAGGGTCCTCCTGTAAAGAGAAGAAATTTCCATGAGTATCAAGTGAACTATGTATCACTGGATATGCATAGTATAGCATAACAATTCATAAAGGAAAGACACACACTTGTGTTTCCCTCACAACCCATTGTTGCAGCCTTCCAGATAATAAAATAAAAAATGGTTTATCTCTTCTAGAGTAACCAATGCAAGGTTTCCAGAGGAAACAGGTGGAGCTCACACCTAAGCAATGATTTTAAAATCCTGGATAATAGACAGGGAAGAACTCAGCTTCCTATCTGAGGGCAACAGCAAAGGGGCGTGCAAGAAAACACAATAGTGTTAGAAGACACAGTGCTGTACCAAAACCCTTACTATAGTTTTCCTCTTACTGTATATGCTATACAGAAGAATACTAGTACAGTATAGGGGGATGTGTGCCGGCCTGCCTTTGCCGGCCGGCACACACCACAACTAGCTTTAAAGTATACTACTTAACAGCTATAGGGCGGCAGCACTCTGGTTCAAATGCCTGTGCCGGTCGGCAGCAACTGCCGGCCGGTAACAGCCAGTGTTGGCCGGCAATGGCTTCCGGGCAGCAACTACACAAGGTAGTACCCAGCTGCCGGCCACACTCTTGGTGACCGGCAGACAAGGGCTGACATAAGCCGGCCGGCAAAGGTACAAGACCGATGCCAGCCGGCAGCAAAAGAACCAGAGGACTACACCTGCCCGGCTGCCGGCCTATGAGGCCGGCAGCCGGGCAGGTGTAGTCCTCTGGTTCTTAGAAGAAAAATAGAATGGATGCCGGGATAAGAGTGTACACAACCTCCAAGCCCGGCAACCGAAAGAGTGCATATAAGGAAGGGGAGAAACTAATTCAGGCTTCCTTGACCCATGCCGTCCGGCTCTGCCGGCAGGCATGGATGAGGGACCAAGAGAGGTCCGGGCAGCACTCGAAAACATAAGACCCTTGCCGGCCAGCAGCTCTGCCGGCCGGCAAGGGGCTGAGTCAATTCCACATCCTAACCTATACTAGGTCCAGAAGTAGAACGACGTACAGTACAGTAAGACCCCTGCCGGCCAGCTCTGCCGGCCGGCAAGGGGCTGAGTCAATTCCACATCCTAACCTATACTAGGTCCAGATGTAGAACGACGTACAGTACAGTATGAAGAAAGAGGGGGAAGGGACAAGAGGGTCCTGCCAACCTTGCTTTAGTGACAGATCACCCGCAGCTAAGAAACTTATCTTAGCCTAAGGGAGATCTAAGGGGAAAGGCCAGCAATACTTGCCAGCTTCCAGAGCACCAAAGCAATGAAGGCGTTGCTACTCCCAAGGGAAGAACTTATCCTCCCACGAGAACAGCAACAGGACTAGTCTGGTAGATCACAAAAGAAGGAATCATATCCACAGAAACCTTCGGTAGTGACCTAAGGGAGCTAAGCTCCCTTTGTATGTGTTAGGTCAGCGAGGGGGACTCAGCCCCAAGCCAGACAACACAGACTCAGACTAAAAACTCTGTTGTTCTGTCCCTCTTGAACCATAACTACAGGAACAGGAAGGTACAGTAACACCCTAGTATAGTTTTATCGAAAATAAATTTCGGAAAAAACCACTTAGGGATAAGCCCAAGGCTTAAACAGAGGGAAAGGGATTGCATACCTTCTCCGAAGAAAAGAAAGCAACCGGGGAGTATGATAAAGTATACTAAGGCTCCATAAGCAACTAGCCTAGGCACCAAGAGAATCGATTACCTAATTCACCGAAACTCACTCGTATACTATCTTGGAAATATTCCACACAGTCTAAAATGTATAAAATATAGCCTGAAGCTTCAATAAAATTTTAATTACACTCGGAAAAACCATAATCATGCATGAAGTACTAGGACCAAACGACTAGGCTACATGGCCTAGCGTAGGCCAGAATGGCGAATACTTCGCCAAATAATACTAAGCACGAAAGGAAATCCTATGTAATGCTAAATAGCTAACATTTATTAAAGCAAAACAACCAGGAATGTCGCTCTGACTAACTAACTTATACCTATCGAGCGACAGCGTCCAAGACGCCTCTGGTAGGCTACGGCTCTTGTATCAAAGATTAATCCTATTAATCACTCAAAATTTTACCAAGAGCCTACATTTATACATAACAGACACTATACTCAACTTATCAGAGGCCGACGAAGACGAAGAAGCCATGAAAAGTCAAATAAATCCAAGATTTGCGAGAAAAACAGGAAAAAACACCGAGTTGTTAAGCTACGCAAAAAGGAATACAGATGGCGCCAGGATTGGCGCCAGGCACGCATACGAATCGGAGGATAGGGAAGCCTTGGGAGCGGCTCCCCTTTTTCTTTCCCGAATTCGTATCTCGCCAATCACCTCCTACGAGACGAAATCTCTGTCCAGGATGTAGATTGCCATGTGGCGTGT
>NC_090744.1:51369658-51374658 GCF_036898095.1 Palaemon carinicauda | reverse complement strand
ACACAATCACACACAAACGAAACACACACACACACACACACACACACACACACACACATATATATATATATATATATATATATATATATATATATATATATATATATATATATGTATATATATATATATACATACATATATATATATATATATATATATATATATATATATATATATATATATGTATATATATATATATATATATATACATACATATATATATATATATATATATATATATATATATATATATATATATATATATATATATATATATATATATATATATATATGTTATATATATATATATATATATATATATATATATATATATATATATATATATATATATATATATATATATATATATATATATATATATATATATATATATATATATAAATATATATTCAAATAAGCCAAGTAACAAACTACCAATTAGCTACGATGGTGAAGATGGGTTAATATCAATTCTAAGTACAAAACACCTGAATTCGACAAGTATAAGTACGGCAAAATTGTCAATGACTTTTTTATCTTTCTTCGTGACCAAGTGGTAGTCACTGTCTCTACAAGCTTGCCGGACCAGGGTTCGATTCCCGGCCGGTCACAAGCTCTTGTCTTTGTGTGATTTCACCTGGGGCTCGGATCCCGAGGTCGTTATGAGAATCCAGACATTAATGTAGCAAAAATATATGGCTTATTTTAATATGAAGAACACGTCTAAATGTGCAAAAATTTATCATATATATGTATATATATATATATATATATATATATATACACATATATATATATATATATATATATATATATATATATATATATATATATATATATATATATATATATACATATATATATATATATATATATATATATATATATATATATATATATATATAACATCTTCAGTCGTTACCAGTCCACTACAGAACAAAGACCTTAGACATGTACTACCACTCCGGTCTCTTTACGGTATTTCTATTGCAGTGAACACACACACGTTTTCTGAGTTCACCAATCCATCGTCTTCTCCTCCTTCCTCTGAAAATTTTGCAATATCTTGGGAATACTTCCGTTATTATTGATATTCCTCTTTAACCTATCATTCTCATCATACGGCATGCCCATGTCAATTTCTTTTTCCTACAGGTTATTGGAATATCGTTTACTTTAGTTTGGTATCGTAGCCATGTTGCTTTTTCTGCCTGTTAGATTTATTCCCATTATTATTCTTTCCATAGCTCTTTGAGTTGTACCTAGGTTATGTTCAAAGTCTTAGTAAGGCTCCAAGTTTCTGGTTTATAAGTTAATACACGATGGACTTTCTGATGAAATACTTTTATATTTCAAGAAAGAGACCTTTCACATTTCAAAATCTCATCTCCATATGTTACTTATCCTTCTTTTAATTACGGTGTCATATCTTGGGGAAAGCCTTAATATATGTTCAGGATATGTATATTAATTAACAATCTCGAGAGTTTCGTCAATAACCCTTACGTGTTTTGCCTCTTCACTTTCATTGAACATTATCTTAATTTTCTTCATATTCGCTTTCAGTCCTACATTTTTGTAATTCATCCCAATTTTACTAAACAGATCTTGATAAATAAGCCTAGGTCACCTTTGATTGCCTAAGACCTGCGTATCTCCTGCAAGATGACCCACCTACAGTACACCTTTCTAGGGCAGGGCGTCCTATTTCAACTGCATGTCTTTTCAAGTGGGGAGAGCCTTGCAATGCACATGCATTTCATACATGTTCATATATTATAATATGCTCTCTCTCTCTCTCTCTCTCCTCTCTCTCTCTCTCTCTCTCTCTCTCTCTCTCTCTCTCTCTCTCTCTCTCTCTCTCTCTCTCTCTCTCTCTCTCAAACTGATAATAGAAAAAATTGTTTAATGTTGCCATTGCATGTTACAAATTGGTAATTTTTATGCCATTTTTACCCTCAAACGTTTATATATAATCTTATTATCCTGTATTGGCATGGGCCATATCTTTTTAATCCACGTCCTTTTGTATGATCAACTCTCTCAGAAGTGGAGGATCTATCTAGGGTCTGTTATTGGCATGTGTCATTTTCTTGAATGAATGTAATTTTCTTATAACCAACCATCTCTAGAAAGATTGAACAAACTTTATCTGCACTTTTATGGAAGGTACTCACGGCAGAATCAGGAAGGTAACATAAAATTATGGCACTATCAAGGATTTTACACTCATGGATTGAGGGTGGCTCTGATTGTAAAGGCTGCTCAAGAAATTTTAGAAGGTCAGACGTTGTGTTGGTCAAGTAAAGTTTGATGAAGTTTGAAAGAAAAGTAGGGAGGACAGTCCTACATGTTCAAAGATCTCGACCTAATCACTATCTCTGTTCTACATAATTGTATACAGCCGGTCAAAGACTACTAAATTGTTTAAAAGCACGTGGCTATGTACATTAAGGACATTTTCGAAAGTGCTCGAGCAAAGGACTCCTCAGTATTGTTTTATTAATTTGATTATATATCCCCAGTTCCTCAAGACATCTTGTAGAGAGAGTGTGAATCTCATTCAGTCATTAAAGTAGGGTTCCAGAATCCACCGATTTTTTAAAGTAAGTAATTATTTTAACAAATGTACGAAACTCATTGAGCTTTATATTCGCATCTCCAGGTGTCTAGCATGTTTGTGATTGTACAAGTGATGTCTGTATCAGACCTTGACGAGGCATCTCAAATGGTATTTTGCTTCTATTTCAATAAGTTCTGCTTAAACTAGTTTGGTCATAAGCGAGGTATCATTGAGCTCTGTAATCATGTCCATGACATTTCTATCAGTATCGAAGGTTGACACTTCATGGAGAATTTATTCCTCAAGACCATTCTCACAGAAGTTTTCTTGATAATTTTCCTTCATCATTTAGTGTCCTATTCCCTTTTTTATCTTGGCCAATTTAGAATCTTTTTAATTTCAAATGGCAAGATTTGTGCCATGAAGCTAAGTGTGTAACATTGCCTTCAACTGTTAAATAGTATTCAGCGGCAACAACATCAAAGGCTCTGAACTGTTCAACGTTGAACAGGAATGTTTTATGAGCATCTGTCTTTTTTTACCAATTGTCTTTGGACGCTTCAAGGATTACTTTAAAGGTTTGTTGTTTTGTTTTTTTGGTAAACCACACAACGATAACAATAAAGTACCATGATGAATTATATTTTGAAAAGATACAAGCATTTACCTTTTTCAAATATCTTTTAAAACTACTTTCTTTTCTGAATCAGCATTAATTCAACAACCTCAACATTAACTGGGAATTTGATATGTTTAATTTAATTATGGTCATTGGCCTGATTCAATTTGAAAAATGTATGCATATCTACAAGACAAATATTTAACTTGAATTATTGTTGCTTAGATCACTTTCTGCACTACATGGTTTAACAGAAAACAGTTGGCCCGACATTAATATCTTTCATATTTCAAATACTTGAATGTAGATCCTCGTTATCAAAATTGGGTCCATGTTTTCAGTTGTACAGCAATCAGTTAATATAAAACACTTTTCAACCTCGTTTGCAATGATTTTGCTGCTTTAGTCAGATGGATATTGTTTTATTTCATATTGAATATAAAACATATAGTGAAATTAAGAATTTGAAACATATAATTATCTTCATAGATTATCCCTCAAAATTTGTTTGCTTTTATTCGCCATGTAACGGTAATTTCGAAATCTGACATTAAGCAACCTGACTATAACGCCAATATATGGCGTTCCGATAACCTTCATATATGTACATTATGATATGGTGTTAGGAGCATCTCATTTCATTCCTTATGAAGAATTAACTGAGATTGAAAAATTTAACAAGACAATAATTTCTCGGAAGCTATGTCTTAGTTGAGCAGATATCTGCTTGCAAAACGAGAGAGAGAGAGAGAGAGAGAGAGAGGAGAGAGAGAGGAGAGAGAGAGAGAGAGAGAGAGAGAGAGAGAGAGAGAGAGGTGCAAATACCTGTGCTTTAATCAGTGTATTCTTAAATGTGGAAAATATTAAATAATAATAATAATGATAATAATAATAATAATAATAATAATAATAATATAAAATAAAAATGTCAATAATAATAATATAAAATAAAAGTGACAATAATAATAATAAATCCACAATTTTCAGTATTTACATATATTTTTTATTCCACAATCGATATTCATAAATAGACAATTATATGAGATAGAACCATAAACTAAATGGAAATAAAGACAACAATAAGGGAGACTAAAAAAATATTGACTATGTCGTTTCATAAACAGTAGAAATACCGATATATTATGAATATATTTAAATATAAAACTGAAGTAAGTAAGAAAAACTCATGAATAATATAATATAATGTTATGAACACCATAAAGTTGAGATAATGTTGACTATTACTAATATGGGTAAAAATTATTCTTGAATTTGAAATGAATTATTATGAGTATCATAAATAGTGTTATGAAGAACATATGGAACTAAAGCTTGTGAAGGCGACTCAAAATAATAATAAGTTATTACTACGAGCATCATAAGACCTAAATCCAGGAGTTTAAGTCTAAGTTGAATATATTATCAAATGCATTTAATAGAGAAACTGGAATACTGCAGAATAAGAAAACATCAGTGAGGAGATTCATCTTGTATAGCTGTCATATCAATGTAATCTAAAAAAAATACATTGTGTATTACGTTTAGTGAACATAAACTAATCAGAACCATTCAAAATGAGTTTCTTGAAATCACCTTTAAAAGTGACTTGAATAGTAATTTGTTAGATTATACGTGGTTGCACATTATATAGTGCTGGGTCTCGAACACTAAATTGACGGGAATTTATATCTGTTTTCGCCCTTTCTACATACAGATTTTCCCCCCTGTCCAGTAGAAACATAATTGATTGTATGTAAAAAAAAAAAAATAAAAAAATAAAATACATGAACTCTCAGTAGAGTATATTCTATTAAATAA
>NC_090744.1:51354658-51362158 GCF_036898095.1 Palaemon carinicauda | reverse complement strand
ACAGGTTCGGATAGTACAAGCCAGTTTGCTGGAATTTGGAAGTGCTCTGCATGGGCTATCTTCCAACAAAACTCACAGATTCTGCAGAATCTCGGCAAGGAAGACTTTCCAGATGAGAATGTGATTGCTGATACAGAGTCCTTTGTCTGCAAGCTGTATGTTCCCAATAGACAAGAAAACTCCATCCAGAAAGTCAGGTGTGATCTATTTCTTGACTTGACCAAATCAATTGAAAATTTGCCTGCAACCTGTGATACTTTGATTCTTCACATCAGGCGCGCACATTATCAGTCCCTAGTGAGGAGAAGAGCCTTGGAAGCTGAACCGCATCTTCCTGCACCTAAGGCAAGTGGGTGGGAACTGGTGGGAAAAGAAGGTAGTGAGAGACTTCAGCCACAACTGATGATTGAGAAGCCAATCACTGCATATTGTTTGGAGCTCACAACATGCAAATGTCGAGTTGTTTGTGCAACTCAACATTGCAAATGTACACATAATGGACTCGGATGCACACAAGCATGTGGATGTAAAAGCCTTTGCAGAAATCCATTTACTGTTCAAGTTCAATGGGCATTTGTGAAATGTCTGTTTGTTCCTTCGGTGTTTCCTTCAATACACGTAGTGATTGTTCTGCTAAGTTTATTTTTCATATCATTTACCCTCATTTCATTTTTACCCCATTTTCTTATTTTTCCTCATAAAACTGGCAATAATACGAATTTTTGTGATCCAAAACTGATATAAAGTAAATAAACATGTTTCTCGAGTCGAAATATGGTGTAATTGTCACAAACAACACAAATTTCTGTCCATTACAACCTACAATATGAATAAAAAAAATTCTGACGAAGGCCATCTTGGAAACTGTCATAGCGGCTGTACCATCCACATTTACAATGTCCAACAAGATGAACTAGACTTCCCCATGCCTTGACACTTAAAAAACACCTGTTGGACTATTCTAACATAAAATCAGCTGCGAGCCATTTTTTAAGATAAATACAGAGTTTGGCTACCTGACTAATATATATATATATATATATATATATATATATATATATATATATATATATATATATATATATATATATATATATATATATATATATATATATATATATATATGTGTGTGTGTGTGTGTGTGAGTGTAAATTTATATAATTGCATTATATATATATATATATATATATATATATATATATATATATATATATATATATATATATATATATATATATATATATATATATATATATATATATATGTATATATATATATATATATATATATATATATATATATATATATATTCGTAATATATACATAATAAACTCATGACCCAAGGGATCATTGGAGAAGTTAGGAGTGTGTGAACGTCAAGTTATAACAGGATGCGAAAGTCAAGACCAAGTTAAATCATTGCATTGGTAACATTTTGTGTGAAGAGTAAACACAACACAAGTATCCCGTGAGAAACAGTTGACTTATTTGATCTTTGCAGGGAACCAGATGGCTTCCGATAACAATCTTGTGTAATCATATTCGTAATAAATGATGAGATAACTCATACAACATTATCACCAAAACTTATATTTTTTTCAGTTCTATTTTCAATTGTCATACGGAATGGTCATTCGACCAAACCATCCACACTCCTGTGATGGAGCTAATAATAAACTGTTTTAAAGTTGACTTAACTAGACTTATTCAGAAGAAGTAACCTACAAGTCAAACAAATCTATATCACATTGAAGAGACATGAGATAGAACACTAATGTATGTTTATAACAGTACTACACCAACAATTGGTGGCAGCGATTCAACTTTAAGAACCAACGATATCAACTTTAAGAACCAGCGATTTAAACTGTAATACTTAGCAGTTACAACAGTAATGAATCTACAATTACGACGAAGTATCTACGTTCACCGAAGAAATGAAAGCATCGAACATCAACTATAAATATTATACAAACTGAGAACCAGGATCTTCAATCAACATCTTAAGAAGAAGAATGAATGGCATTCAACTTTATCAATGTTTACTAAACAAACATATAAGGATCATATCCAGGAAATAAAACATTCAACAATACGATGGGAAATCAAATCGAAAACATTCATCCAAACAGCTAAACTCTCGCAAATTAGAGAGAGAGAGAGGAAATGACTTCATCGTCCATCGCCCATAAATACTGAAAGGTAAGTACATTTCTTTATTCATTCAGTTTTAGGCAGTGAAGTGTTTGTTGTCACGAGTCGATCGTCCATTATTGCTGGGGTGAATTATTTGTAAATCTTCATTTTTCCTTCAATAAAGGAAACTGTATTCAACTTCGAATTCTCGTCTAGAATTTTTTTTCTGTGTGCTAATTCCGTTTTCTTTCAGAAGTTCTCGGGAAATATCTTTATATTAGTATCATTGTTTTGGGGGATTATGTTATAATCTGCAACATATCTTTATTGTATAGTGCTTATGCATTTACGCAGTGGACGTCTGTATTCATATAGAGATTTTGATTGGATCGCAAGGAATCTAAGAGATAGAAAAAAAGTTAAAGTAAACATGACACCTCCTGTAAATCCCGGACCAAGTATCCCCACCCCTGGACCTAGTAACCCCGCTCCGGTAGTAACCCTAGTAAGTGCACGTTCAGCTATCCTTCCTTTTCAAGGTCGGGTCAATGGGTTCTTACCTCTGAATGTCGAGTCTTGGATTTCATCAGTTGACGTTCACTTAAATGCAAAACATATCATAGACCCTTTTGTACAATTACAAGAAGCTAAAAGTTTTATAGACTTTTCTAAAGAAGATGCAAGTGCGTATCTTAGGGGAGTTTCATTTGAAGGGGCAGTTACATGGGACGATTTCAAAGTTAGGCTACGTGCGATCTATGGTGGTGAGGAAGCCTTAGATGTAGTTTTAATATCTCAGAAATACACTTAATCAAGCCACTATGACTCAGCTTAATGTTATAGAAAGAGCGGCTCTCATTGCCGATAGGCTAAATGAATATCAGGATATTTTAGGTAATTCCACATGGGTTACAGGAGATAACATCGCCGTGAAAGATTTCTTACGATTAATGTATTTAACTTACGTGACACTTATGTTGCCAGAAGCTTTACTGCAGTGTTTTGATAAAAAGTTAACGCCCGAAAGTACAGAATTAGATGTATGTAAAAAGATTAAGAAACACATGTCTAAGTGTACTGATCTTGATCCCTTGTTTACACAAGTTTTTGCAAAAAAATTGATCTAAGCCACAACAAGTAACTGTAGTTAATAATAATAATCAAGATGCAGGAATGACGTCTTATAATTGCAAACGTCAAGGTCACTGGACCGCAGACTGCAGAATGCGATATTGTTCAATATATAACAGTTCAACTTATTCATATAGTCGATGCTACTCGCGTAATCAACAACAGAATCCTAGAAATACACAGTCAATTCCACAGTCAATTCCCTATGGAAATAAAAAGAAACATCCTCAATTCAATAAAAAGAAACAGCCAAACGTCAATGCAGTTCAAAATAAAAAACAAACAAATAGTGCTTCAAATAACTCTATTCCTGGGCAGTTGACCCAGAACTCGCAATTTCAGACTTATTTTCAGAATGTGCAGAGCAAAGCAAATACCACATAATTAACTCCAATGGGGAAGAGAGTGATGTTGGATCATTCGTATCAAAATCAGTAGTATCAAATAATTCATTTCATGTTTTATCAGATCATTGTGAGGCAATACATTTTCCTATGAAACACACGGCCGAATCAAATAAATCAGTGCAGGCTCCCGTAGATTTACAACAAATTCACACAATAATAAGCCAGAACGACTTACAGCCAACATTATATGCTGTAAATTTAGAACACCGATCCTTTACATTATTTTTTGACTCTGGTAGCAAACGTAATATCAGGGATTTGAGGACTCATCATTTGTTATTTTCGTACTTCCCTATAGAGAAGTCCGGAGTAAGGCTCTCGGGTATAGGAAATAATGAATTAAATGTAATAGGCGTAACTCATGTTCAGTACAAGGTCGGTAAGCGCACGTTTGCCGATACCTTTGTCTTTGTACAAAACATTGATATGTATCCAGCTGTAATTATAGGATACCCGTCTATGGGCAATCAAAACATTATCTTAGCCCCTGCCAAGCATGGCGTGTATATCAAAGGAAAATTCTATAAGTCTTCTAATACCTTAAAATCAGTTTTGGATAAAAAGGAGACGACAAAAAAACAGTAACGTACATTGAAGAACCAATCAATTGACTCATTAATAATGAATTAATATATGCGACCTAACAGAATTCTTGTTCACCCGTAATATCATCTAGCACGCAATCTATCGAGCCATACGTAACTTCGAATATAATAGTGCGAGTAAAGAAAACGTTACCGCGATTTGAAATATTAATCATTTCCGACACTTTGAAAACTAACGGATTGTCCGTCACACAAGCTATTTATACAGTCGGCTCAAAACAACAATGTAATATTGAAGTCAGTAATCATTTAAATACCACTTTAGTAATTCACAAAAATCAACATATCTTCGATGTAGAAGTTTATAAACATCGTATTCTTACCGTCGCTGAAATCAATCACGCTCATTCAGTTGCGGATGAATCCCTTTTGCAATATATTAAAAATAAAATCAATAAAGACATTCAAGAAGAGGAAATTCAGTAGAAATTTTTTGGACTTTTAACCGAATATCATGATGTTTTCTCCACTACGGATGGATCCTTAGGAAAAACAGATGTTATTGAACATCAAATAAGGTTATAAGACAAGCCAAAAATTATCTATGTACCCTTGTACAGACGCCCTATGAAATTCCAGAATGAGATAAATGATGAAGTAGGTAAAATGCTAGAAAAAGGAGTCATTAGGAAATCGAACAGCCCTTATAATTTTCCATTAATAGTTGTACCGAAAAAAGATCGAACATGGCGTATCTGCGTAGACTTCCGTCGCTTAAATGAGGAAACGATTCCTGATCGATTCCCAGTGCCATGTACTGACAATATTTTATCTTTTTTAGGTCAGAATAAATATTTTACCAGTTTGGACTTACTTAAAGGCTTTCACCAGTTATCATTAGAAGAAAATAGTTTCCCATACACTGCCTTCAGCATAACCAGAGGACATTATGAATTTTTGCTTATGCGTTTTGGTTTACGTTGTGCTCCCATAACATTC
Organism: Palaemon carinicauda; assembly: GCF_036898095.1. NCBI lineage: Eukaryota > Metazoa > Arthropoda > Malacostraca > Decapoda > Palaemonidae > Palaemon > Palaemon carinicauda. The sequence continues at coordinate 51,356,940 of NC_090744.1, read as the reverse complement.
ACTAGAATAATTATCATAGTGTTTGGAGACTTACTAGGGGATATATTACATGCTATATGGACGACCTTGTAATCTTTTCTAATACCTTAGAAGAACATCTACGTAAACTGGAACTAGTACTACAGAGACTAAAACAGCATAACTTAAGGGTAAAGATTAGTATGTGTGAATTCTTCAAAACAGAATTATTCTATTTATGTTTTATGGTGTCTAGCCAAGGTCCTAAAGTAGTCCACGATAAGGTGTCGCCTATCCGCAACTTTCCGATACCTACTAATGTCAAGGGAATACAGCAATTTCTGGGTTGTAGTGAATATTACAGGCTTTTATACGCAACTATTCAATAATAGACGCTCACCTAACTGATCTTACGAAAAGAGCGTAGATTTTATATGGTCTGACCAGCATCAACAGGCGTTTAATACCTTGAAAGATGAACTGTGTAGTTCTCCTATCTTAAAATTTACTGACTTCGATAAGGAATTCTTCATTACAACAGACACCTCAGACCTAGGAGTAGGTGGGGTTTTGCTTCAGCAATATGACAAACAGTTTTTCCAGATAGCTTTTAATTTACGTAAACTGAAAACTTCCGAATGTAAGTATGCAGTAATAGACCAGGAAGGGCTAGTTATTATTAATTCACTAGTGCATTCTAAGTACATAATATACGGTTATCCCGTCAAGGTTCTTACTGATCATAAACCCCTAACCGACTTCTTTAAAGGCTTTATTCACAGCCCCAAACGAACTCGGTGGCATTTGATCATCCAAGACTTTGGCGCGAGGATAGGGTATTTACCAGGGAAAGCAAACATCATTGCTGATGCATTATCACGCAACCCCGTGTCATCTTGTACGGAGCCATTAGCTGAATTAATAGATATATCAACATCCATGCCTATTGTTAAAACTGTACCTGAACAGGAAGATCTGGGCTGGAGCGCTGAATTATTAGAGACTGAGCAAATAAAAGATCAGAAATTAGAAAAAATCATAAATGCTTGGGAAGGAAATCATAAGGAAAAGGAATATATGAAGTATACGCAGCAGAATTATATGATCAAGGACAATATTCTGTGTAGATCCGTGACAAGGAAAACCCGCAATACACCGCATGTGACTAACCACCAGGTAGTGGTACCAATCTCACTTATATCGACTGTCCTAAATTGGTTGCATGCAAATCCATGGCATGGACACCCGGGGTTCTCCATAATGTCACAGAAAGCCAAATCATTGTTTTATTGGCATACGATGCTTACATATATAAAAAAACACATAGCTAATTGTCGCACTTGTGAGGAAAACAAAGGGGACACGAAAACAACTGTCAGCCTAGGGGCATATCCCGTGCCCAATCGACTCTTTGAAAGAATACATTTAGAATTATTAACAGGATTTTATGAGTCAGACAGAGGAAATAAGCACCTCTTAGTAATTGTAGATGCTTTGACTCGATATACAGAACTGATAGCGCTTAAAACTAAAACTGCGATTGAATGCACTAGGAAGTTTTACGAGTGTTACATTTGTAAACTTGGAATTCCATACATAATAATCTCAGAATTGGGTGGAGAATTTAATAATCATTTCCTTAACTCATTGTGTGAATTCCTTAGCATAAAGAAAATCAATACCATGATCTATCACCTAGAGTTGAATGGGCTAGTGGAAAGAGCGAATAGGAAGGTTTTAATCATATTAAGATTAACACTAGTGGGATTAGACCCCAACTGGGATATTGCAATACCTGCGGTACTAAGTACTCTAAATCCCTCATATCATGTATTAATTAAAATGTCGCCGCACTAGGCATTGTTTGGTACTCCAGTTAGAACGCCCTTCCAAATATTAACGCCTACAACTAATTTATCAGATCCTTCAAAGGAAGTTATAAATGCAAGCAAAAGTCGTTATGATATCCTTCAAAAGAATTAAGAAGAATCAAAAATCATAATGAAAAGGAATCATGATAAAATAGCTAAGCCAACTAAAACATATAACGTGGGTGATAATGTATACATACAGGTAAATATACGTAAAGGACTCAATTACAAACTAACACCTAAGTTTGAAGGTCCATTTAACATTTTGGAAACATTAACGGCCAATAGATTTAGAGTTCAAAACGTATCCCAACCCTCTGATGAGAGAATTGTACCATTGGCTCACATAAGAAATTAAAATAAGAGAGAAAGAAGCGAGGGAATTTTTTTTTTATCTATGAAACTTGTTTTTTCCTCTTAATACAGGAGAAATTACATATATTTTTCTAATTG
>NC_090744.1:51324658-51347158 GCF_036898095.1 Palaemon carinicauda | reverse complement strand
AAGTGTTCAATTCAACGTTGCCTTTCTTTCTTTTAGGTTGTTATAACAGACCCATATCTCTTTTTGATGGGTATAATGCTTCTTTTCCTTTACACTTGTAGAAAAAGCATTTATAATTCTATGAGAAATTCTTACACCTTAGACACTCAATTTCAGTGAACTCATAGCTTTGTCAACCTCGTCTGCTTTCCTGTTTAAATATTCTCTCCAGTCATTACCTGATTTTCTTTTTACCTCAGTATCAATAATAGGAAAATTATCATGCTCTACCTTGTAACTTTCATTACTTCCTCGAAAACATTGAACAATAAATCTCTGTCCTTGACTCCTTTTTGCAATATCCCTTGTATAATTTGATTTCCATAGTTTTGTTATTATAACTGCATGTCCTAAAATTTCACTATCAACTGACTGTTATATATTCTTATCACACTATTCTTCATTAATTGCCTATTCTTCGTCTCTTAAAGTCTCTCACACTGCAAATTGATTCCTACATTCACTTCCAAAGGTGTCTCTGTGTTCATCTTCTTAAAGCTTACTTGTATTAAACATTGGTATGCTACATAATTTTCTGTTGGCTGCTTTAACTTTTAATTTCAGTGTGACAATGAGGAGCTAGTGATCACTACTAATATCTGCACCTCTATAGCTTCTTATATTTCTCAGTCCTCCTTATCTTCAATAACATGATTGTTTGTTGAGCAAAAATTTATGAAATATTCCCTTTTTTCATATGCAACTTTGCTAAGACCCTCAACACCCATCACATTCTCTTATACCTTGATTATTCCTTCCAGATTCAGCATTGAAGTCACCAATCACAATATATATATCTATCTCTGGGGCGTCATCTGTTCCACTCTGGAGATCTTTATAGTTTTCATCTTTCCTTTCTTCAGGGAAATCATTTATCAGTGCATAGCAAACTATAATACTCATATTATACTGAATTGATTTAAACTTTTTAAGTAAAAATTTACTGTTCACAGTACTCCATTCTGTTAAGGTTTTTTCAGCTCTTGGTGTCATTATCATCCCTATCACTTCTCCTCTGTTCTTCCTGAGAAGATAAATATATTGCCTTGGTCTAGTATTTCTTTATCAATCCCATTACAACGTATTTTTGTAAGGGGCCATGATACCAGAACTGTATTTAATACATTTATTCTACACTTGCTGTAACTTCCTAATCTGATCCATGGTTCTAACATTCCAAATAACAATTTTCAATTCTTATTTAGTATATATAAACTGGGAGATTATTAGCACCCCACTGCCCCTGGGACTGGGGTCCATTCTTTTCCTTTTCGGTTGTCAAAAACTCTCTAAATCCTTATAGGATTCATTGGCTTACCTCATCAAACGAAAGCCAGTTCCTTGTGATGTACAGTGCCTATCTAAGAAGGCAATTGAGCCCTGCTAGTCCATACCAATTCCAGTAACATCTACCGCCGGTCATCAAGAGAAGAAACCGAAAAAGACATCTTGTCTGTCGATGTGCACTTCATATACAACTAAGGCAAGTGATCCCTGCCAGTCCATACTAATCCTAGGAAGATCCACGAATGTCCCTTTACGTCACAAATAGAAATGAGTTCTGGAGTTTTTTACCTTTTTTTTTTTTTAAGAAAGACGTAGATGAGGATGTTCTTTTGGAAAATTTCATTTAAATAATTTAATCATTTCGGTCTGATCAGTGTCCACGTAGATTGGAAAAGTTTATAATTTTCTTCAGTTTATTAAAAGACGAATGAAAGAGTCTAAAAATTTGAAATTATATTATTTTCTTTAGTTTGATTATAATATTTTACTCTGATAACTATTTCTAGATGTTTCATCATTTATAATATCTTTACAGACTAGAATAGTAAAAAATTAAATAATAATTCAGAGATCAACAAAGGCTTCGATTTAAAAACCTAATCAACAAGGTAATAAGACTCCTATGTTTCGCATGAAAATACCCCCATCTCCTCCCGGCAAAAAGTCACCATCTTCATTCCTCTCATTTAGCCCTACTCTTTAGAAGGAAGATTTCTAGCCTGGTATTAATTTACTAGGGCGATTATCTTCACTATGATTTTTTTTCCTTTATCCTTTTGAAACTCTTATCCTCTGATTTCAAAGGAGCTTCCTTTAGCCTTACATGTGAGTTTATATTTGTATGTTTGTAATAAGATGATATAGCGAATATAGTATCTGCATAAATAAAGAGGACGGAATGGAAAATCAGATTGTAAACCTAAATCAGATTTATAGTTTCCATAATTTTTTCTTGCAATGGAATTGTATGATTTTATTACAGTTTTCCTAATTAGTTACTATTTTTGACACGATTGTAATTGCTTACTCAATTGATTTCCTTTCAATTGTTTATTCTAGTTATAGAATTATACTTAACTTTATTATAGAATATGTTCCCGTAATTTAGAAGTAATGTCAATCATCCCTTTTTTCTTCTAAATAACAAGAATTTATATTTTAAAATCCCGATCCTATGATCAGTCATAGCTTTTTTGTGGGATTTCAAATTTGAATGCGATTATTTTTGTGCAACTGTGATTGACATGATTATGAATCTTTCGTGCCTCTCTAAATGCCTGATCGATAGCTTTTTTCAAATAACGAGGACATTCACGGTGATAGTTGCTATTGACGTACTACGGCATAACATCTTAAGATCTTGTAATGTGTTATGGATCACGAAGGAGACATCAAATGCTTTCGCTTTGACGTGTTTTTCAAACTTAAATCTGGGTTTTCCCTCTCTTGATTTAACTCCCACGATTTCTACCTTCTGTTTGGCTTTGATATCTTTCCCAAAATGCTGTTTATGGATTTTTATATAGTATCTAGATAGCACTAAAATATGTACTCTTTTCCTATAACGTTGACCTCTACAAAAGTTACACCATATCATCTATTCAAGGGAACACTAAGGCTATGCTTTTTATTCAAGTCAAATCTTGTTAAACGCGTGTTGTATTGTCGATAAAAAAACAATAAACTTTTGCAAAAAAAGAAAAACAAAAATTAAGTAGCCTAATGAAAAGGTGTTTCATCAGCAGAAAGTCCGATTGTTCTTAATTTAGGTTTCTGATAGATCACCTTACTGTCACAAGATGATGGTCACATTCAGAGGCAGCTCAGAATTTGAGAGTTTTCACATTTCCTTCATCAGACTAAAATTGATATTTGATCCTGGTTAAGCAATAGCATTTCAGTGGATGAGCGTGTATGTAACATGGGCAATACATGGCTCGCCTCTATGAAAGTAATATATGTGAAATAGGGCGTCCTGCTCTAGAAAGGCAAAGTGTAGGTGGGCCATCTAGCAGTAGATACACTTGTTTCAAGCTATCAATGGAGAGCTACCCTTTTTTGTCACAAATCATATTTAAGAAAGTCTATGGTGTTCGACAGAGCACAATGGAACGGTTCGTGTAAGGGGGCATCAGCAGTGGCTCACTAGCGTTGGTACGCAAGAAGATGTCCATTGTAGTGTGTAAATCTTTCTGTACGCATTGCTTGGCCTGGGGCTTATCAGTTTACTAGCAGCAAGTAAATTTTGCCCGAATGTTACGAAAGCACTGGAGATTTTCAGAGGAGGTTGCATACAGAGAAAAGTCAGCAGGGATGACGAACAGTCACCATACGCAATTTAAGCTTCTGAGACATAGGTTATGTCCCTAAGAGTGGTCCTTAATCACGGTAGGATTCAGGGAAGCTGAGTAACCCAATTGAAATCATTGCAGTATGCCATCAAAGCTGCTTTGATGGTAAGATGATAACGCTCATTCATTGCGTTGGCTGCAGGATTGTATGTGGTTGTCTGAGGTAGATTGACGTACCAGAGAATCAATACTGTAATGATGTTCACAACTGATAGATGAAAGTGGTACTCCTGTCCGAAAAATATGTTAAGGAATACAAAATATAGCTATTCACCTTATAAGTAAGGCAGATGTACATGAGGTGGACTTCGCCGATGTCATGTGGATGGCTTCAGGCTGACAAGTGGATTGGTTGATGATGGTAATGAGGTAATGTTGTCCTTGTGATGTAAGTAAGGGATCTACTCAGTCAATGTGAATGTAGAAAAAACAAAGCTAAGGTTGAAGAAAGGTGCCCACTCCTGAATCCATGTCTTGATTTACTTTTGAAGTTTCGCATCAAGTACAGGCTCAGACACAATCCTCACTATCCTATGTAATATCGTGGCAAATGAACTTCGTCTTCAGTAGCTATGCATTAGATATGCAGGAGGGAAGGTAGAGGCCCTGTAAGAAATCAAATGCCTATTGGTGCTTGGGGCAGGTATCCATGCCTGTGATTTACCAGTATTGACGTCACAGAGGAGGGAGCTGTTGGAGGTGTCAAGCGAAATGTCTTCCCACCAATAAAAGGATATGTAGGATTTCTTGCATGTTAGATACTTTGGATCTTTCCGTTGAGCTCCTACTAAGGCTTTGCAATCCAACCCTAGTGAATGGTGGCTAACGTGTTCCTTGACAATGCATCGGAAATAGGCCTCATCATCACAGGGCTGTGTTGAAGAGTAGAGTTGTATTAAGCCATAATGGAGAAATGCTGGCACTGATGAGCATATCAGAAGTTGGATTGTCAAGTGAAGGCGTGCACCAGAGGCATATGATCCATACAAATGATGAAGGACGTACCCTCTAAGAAATGGCGAAAGCGACAAACAGCCAAATACGCTGACAGTAATTCACGGTCGAATGAAGATTAGCCTGATTTTTCCTTGGATAGCATTCTACTAGCGAGGTAGAATGGTCATTGTGAGCCATTGAAAATCTACTCGATTAATACTTATTGTTATTTTGCTAACATCAGTGGAAACAAGTAGAGGGGCATGTGGCCTGGAAAAAAATGATAGCAGCAGCATTTGATAAATCTTTCTTTGTCTTATAGAAGGGGATCCCACTCCAGACCTTTTGGCTCACATGTGAGGGAAGCATAGATGGGGCAACAGTGGCAGCGATGGCTTGCAGGAATCTATGATAATAGTTTATCATGGCCGAGAATTCTTGCATTGCTACAATGGTCAAAAGGGTTGGGGTAGTTCTAAAAAGATGAAACCTTCTCAGGGATAGGATAGAATCCTTCTGGACTGATGCGTTCCCCTAAGAACGATACTTTGTAGGCACCAAAGTTACACATGTTGTACCAGACTATAAGGCCGTTCTGTTGTTGGTTGAGAAGGATGCATAGGTGAAGGTGTTATTCTTTGGAGGAAGAGAACACAAGTGTGTTGTCTACGTAGCATACACAGAAGAGGAGGTCCCTTGAGAGGCCATACATTAGGGATTGAAAAATCACCCCAGCATTAAAAGACAAATACAGAAGTAATTCAATGTTTATGTAATGGAAGAGGTGATGATGATGGAATCGGGATGTCTTTTAGGTTAATAGTATCTGATTATTCTCCTTCAAGAGTATGGGCGTGGAAATCACCTTTGGATTACGCAAGTATAAGGTATTGTCGGCGATAAAGGATATTGGATAGTGATCCGGTTCTGTTTGGATGTTCAAACGCCTGTTATCTCCAAAAGGTCACAGGAAACCATCATTCTTTAAAATAATATGTAAGAGTGACGACCCTGAGCTTTAGGCCTTTTGTTAAGCTGCTGCCAAATGATCCGTGGCCATATATCTGAATCTACAAAACACTGGGTGCCCTGTTTACAACCAAAAATGCATCTATTAAAGCTGACCTTAAATTTTCTAATGAGATTGTAATTGAATTAATAAAACACCTGCTCTAGTAAGTCAGTATGGTATGAGTGAATATGGGGATATAGTGTGCTTGGTGGGAACTGTAGGCATTTGCCGCAGTTCTGGACAGAACACTTCTGGGTACAACATAAAAAGGTGTGTAGAACTCAATTGATGCACTGGTGTGAAATGTGAGGTCGAAGGGGGCTCGTTTAGGAGGTGTTGAAAAGTATGAGTCTACGTTGACTAAGCCTCGATGTGGCCTATCAACCAAGAGATGGAAATTTACGACGAATTGTGCACAGAGCAGAAGCAATGTTACATCAGCAATGAAGAATCTCCAATGGTATTTGGCGATCCCAAACGATAGTGAGATTGTCTCATTCTTGTGGTTGCGGATCAAGAATCACGTTCACTTCCCAAGGAGAGCCCTTTGCTTCTTTTGAGAGAGATGAAAATGCTTGGCTATACTTGCAGCTTGTGATGATGAATACTGCTCCAGGATGTATGTTTTCAGGGTGTAATACGTTATTGAGTGGCCCCCTTGGTTGCAAAGCTAATCAGAGATTTCTGGGAAAGTCTCCTGGCAGATTGCAGCAAGGACATAGTCGACTTTGCGATTTGAGCAAGTCAAATCCTTGATGCAAAACTGAAATTCAGCCAACTGGAACCAGGTGAATGCTTCTTTGCTGGTGAAGAGGGGCAGTTTCATTGAAGCGGCGTGTGTCGAAGAGTCATGTTCGGCGGGCAGCATCGTAAAAAGCGTAGGGCAAAGCGCTAGCCAAAATAAGGCATCCACTCAGTGGTTACCAAAGTGGCAACGTTGGTGTTAGCTGAGATCAGAGAGGCAAGGTGAATGAAGCGAGTTTTCTTCAACAGATAACGAGCTTATATGAAAACAGTTAGAGCAACAATGTTGCAAAAATTCAAATAATATGAAATAAATGATGGCAAGCATAAGCAAGTTTTTTTCTATTATCACTTTGGAGACAGCAAGAGATGAAAAAAAACAAAAAAACAATAGCATTCAAATGTACGAGCGTTTATGAAACACGTACTGTACACATTCATGATGAAATCCAAACCTGTTCCCAATCAAGGATTTGTAAGGTGTCTCCTCCTTGCTGTAGTCAATAGGAATTGCATCTAGACCAACTCCTTTCCTGAAAAGAATGTTAAGATTGTAACAATAACGAGATTGATATGCCCTTGCAGGCAATTGCACCGCACTCCATGAGGACGTAAAACGCCATTTGCAGAGACATAATGCCTCAAAAAGTTCAAGAGAAATAAGACGAATTTAATTGGTAGTGTTTAGAATCAAATAAAAGTTTTATTGGACAAAGGGTGATAAAACATGGATAACCAAAAAATTTATCCACTAAGAATTGTCATAAACATAGAAAAAGTTATCATTCAGTATTCATGATCATGTGTAAGTCTTTATAAACAACTTAAATTTTTCAAAATTATTTATGGGAGTTTTTTATTATGAATGTCTTAGAAAATTAATGTTTACAATAGCAGAAAAGCATTCAAATACAAACTTAATAATGGTATGCAAAAGAGAAACCGGTGACTAAAAAAAAAAAAAAAAAAAAAGATTCAAAGGAAAGAAAAGAATGAAAAGGTGGAAAATTTTTCTTCATTCAAGATAAGATAACTTGGAATTCGGAGACGAATTTTTAGGCGTCAATAGGATGACGGAGAAAGGAATAAAATGCAAATAACACCATTAAATTAGAATTTTATATTTTGAGGTGTGAGGGTGAAAGCGGTTCCTTTTTTTTATCGAATGGTTCCGATTTTCTTCTTGACTGCATTTATACCATTTAATCACTCTGAATTATATGGAATATTTTTTTTTCAATTTACAGGACAAACTATAACTGATAAGAAAATCAGGTAAAACTACCGTAAAAATTACAATGTTATGAATATTAGTACATAATGGGGGATTTTTGTGCTGAGAATATATTGAAAGATGATAATAATACAAAAGCATAAATTATATTAATTATTTACAATGTTGTAACTTGAATGGAACCCTATAGATTAAAAAAGAAGCAGTCGAAGGAGGACAAGACGATGGATTGATGAACTAAGTTAGTTTGCGAGTGGAATGCTTCTTCTGTTAGATTAAAAAAAAAAAAACAACGACAATCAAGGGTATTCGTTTATCAGATGTTTATAGTGTCACCATGACAAAACAAATACAATGTTGTTCTTCTCACTACTTTCCGGAAATTGATGGAACCTTCTCCAAACCCAGCAAATAAAAACAAATATTTAAATCTCGTAACCATATTTCATTCAGTTATTATTTGACGTTTCGACTATCTACTACAAATACAGAACACATGCAAGCATACATGGGGAAATTAATGGAATGGCAGCTAGAAAATTCCTTTCCGTTAACAAAGGACATAAGATTATTTCAAATACTTGTTCAAGTCACTGATGGAAAAAAAGAAAGTAGTTTCATAAGTGGCTCGATGGTGCAAAATGTTCATAAAAATACCATAATATATATATATATATATATATATATATATATATATATATATATATATATATATATATATATATATATATATATATATATAATATATATATATATATATATATATATATATATATATATATATATATATATATAATTACATACATATATATATATATATATATATATATATATATATATATATATATATATATATATATATATATATATATATATATATATATATATCGATCGATCAATCGATCGATCGATCGAGAGAGAGAGAGAGAGAGAGAGAGAGAGAGAGAGAGAGAGAGAGAGAGAGAGAGAGAGAGAGAGACAGAATTTTTTTGTGTTTACTGCTATTAATATATGAATCGATTATTATATAATTTAATTTCTAGACATTTATGCATATCAAAATATTGTTTTGCATGATTGTGCAATGTTTCCAATATAAATTATAGTATGCTTCCAAAAACACTCTGTAATTTTCATATGTGATATTTGACTACTTAAGACTTTCGTCGGCTTCTTGTATTGACAGATACCAAAATTTCGAAATACGTAAGGATACTTTACTGTAAAACACTTCACAAGTCATTCAGATTCAGGTGGATTTTCTATCTTAATCTATAGACCCAAAACCACTTGCCCTTTATTCATCTATTTTCTTATATCCTTTTCCTTGTGCTTTGCCGTCCCATTGCCTTTGTTCGTGGCTATGAACGGTTCGGTTAACATTTGAAATTGAACCAAGATTTTAAACGTATACAGTTAACTCTCTCCTAGATTGCCAATTCAATTTTTATTGAAAGAGCTTCAATTCACTTAATACTCGTAATTAAAGAGACTATTCAGCAAAATTGGAGGTAGTTATAACAAAGTGTAGCTAACGGGATTGTTTTCTTGGATTTAAATACTGATATCAGTAATGGAAGACTTGGGGAAAGAAATGGCTGTGATTAGTGAGTCGTTGTCTTTTGGGTGTTTGAAGTATTTGTTTGCTAAGAATCCTTATATCAACTTATGTTTTGCTTAAAGTTTACTACTTATTAAGTTCTGCAGTCCTCTATATACCACAAGATTTCCATAACGAAAGTACTCTGTAAGGCAATACATTCGTTAAATGGAATAATGATAAAGGATGTGATAGAAATTTTTTAAACAATCGGACTGAGGCATCTTATTTATGGACAAGCCCCTAAAGAGCCCGCTGCCTGGGCTATACCCCTCTTGACTTAATGCAATAATCTCTAAAATTACCCCCAAATATATACTAGCAATTGGTGTCAAATGTAATTTATAAAGTTACTAATGTTTGTATGAAACCAGGATCATAAAAAGTTTGTTTAACGGCGGGTATTGGTGATTGGAGCAGCATCATAATTGACGTACTTTATTAATTTTAGTATATATACTGTAGGGGGTGACGATGGTAACGACAATCTTAGAGAAATACGTCGTTTGTAATTATGGGGGAGGAGAAAGTATGTCATTATTTCCTTGCCGGATACATTAGTGGAAAGTCTGAATACCACGTCATGGGGCATTCATTGTTCTAGTTTTCCTTTTTTAATGTCATTTGGCTTGAATTATTTCAAAGTCACATTTAATACTCAAACTGTACGTCAAAGAATACATTTAAAATTTCGTCCCATATGCCCGGAGAATTCCTTTGTACTTATTTATTGAGGAAGAACCATGCTGAGCCCTTTCTCTTAATTACCAACTACTTAATAGCGGTATCGACACTGTAATTCTGTTTCACGATCTTATATTAAATTATATGAATACCATTGTCCTCTATAGCTCGGAATATTCACAAATTAAAAGGGAAAAATTTTTCACGATGAAACGGCCGACCGAAACTTTCGAGATATGGTTCAAATGGTTGAAATGCCGATATTTTTTAAATATTACCATGGCTACAACTGGTCACCGCTATTAAAAAAGAAACACACTTATATAAAGAAAAAAAAGATAAATCATATTTTTTTACCACTAGCTCACTTTAACTACCGTTCTTATTCTGCTCCAAAACTATAGTGAGGTTTTCGAAGCAGAAATTGATGCTTTGGCCAATTACAGATCTCTACTTTGCCAGACTTTCCCTTTGCCGTCTCTTATTAGCAGAAAGCTTCGTTATCTGCCAATAGACGTTGAAAAAACTCTTACTATTGCCTGGTGGGATTTCTATCGGGATATCTTATTTCTGTTAAGATATTTCTTATTCAAGCATTTTATTTTATTTTCAAAACCCTATATTTTGAATTGTATGCACCATCATATATGTATATGTGAGAAATTTGTGAATTTTCAAAGAAAGATAATAATTTCTTCGATAATTGACAACATTTTCCCTTTTTTTGAATATATAAATAGATGGAAACAGATTGGCTTTCTGGGCATAAATACTGGAAAAAAAAATTTGCTTTGACGAACATTTGGGGCGTTGCCTCTCTAATGACTTAGGCAATAGCAGGATCTATTTAGACCTTGCCCAATAGGAGCACACCATTCGGATAACTGTTTGCCAATTCTTGTTTTCTTATTCAATTACATAAAATAGCCAAAAGATATCTTGAAAGTGGAGAAAAAATCAAGGAAAAAAAATCATGGTGGTACAGGAAGGGTCGAGGAGCTAGAGAGAAAAAAAAATCAGCCGAAGCCGTTTAAGAGTATCGTTTGAGTTTGTTTGCCGCAAGATCAAACAGGAAGCTCATTTTATTATTATTATTATTACTTGCCAAGCTACAACCCTAGTTGGAAAAGCCAGATGATATAAGCCCAAGGGCTCCAACAGGGAAAAATAGCCGAGTGAGGAAAGGAAATAAGGAAATAAATAAATGATGAGAATAAATTAACAATATATCATTCTAAGAACAGTAGCAGCGTCAAAAAAGATATGTCCTATGTAAACTATTAACAACGTCAAAAACAGATATGTAATATATAAAATATAAAAATACTCATGTCAGCCTGGTCAACATAAAAACATTTGCTCCAACTTTGAACTTTTGAAGTTCTACTGATTCAACTACCTGATTAGGAAGATCATTCCACAACTTGGTAACAGCTGGAATAAAACTTCTAGAATACTGTGTAGTATTGAGCCTCATCATGGAAAAGGCCTGGCTATTAGAATTAAGTGCCAGCCTAGTATTACGAACTGGATAAAATTATCCAGGGAGATCTGAATGTGAAGGATGGTCAGGATTATGAAAAATCTTATGCTACATGCATAATGAACTAATTGAACGACGGTGCCAAAGATTAATATCTAGATCAGGAATAAGAAATTTAATAGACCGTAAGTTTCTGTCCAACAAATTAAGATGAAAATCAGCAGATGAACACTAGATAGGAGAACAATACTCAAAACAAGGTAAAATGAAAGAATTAAAACACTTCTTCAGAATAGATTGATCACCGAAAATCTTGTAAGACTTTCTCGATAAGCCAATTTTTTTGTGCAATTGAAGAACACATATACTTAATGTGTTTCTCAAAAGTAAATTTGCTGTCAAGAATCGCACCTACTGTGTATTTCACGGACCATGACACCCTCTTTTTTTAATATAACTAATGAACTAGGCTTCTGATTAATGTGAAACTGAAACCACCAGAGTTTGAGACACCGACCTAATTAAGAAAAATGGATTCATGCATCTACTCCGCATTATTGTCTTACTTTATATAGAGAAATGTCATCTAAATTCTGTGGTTATGGCGAGAACGGAAATTAAGACCTGGCAACTAGGAGCAGAATGACGTATGTTAACTATGACGTGAGGCCCGTGACGTTTACACCTGCCACGCCCCCTCATTATATCAGTACAAGAAATTATATATAATTATATCTTTGATAGAGATAAGGTGTTTTTATTTTTCAATACGGGAATGCAGTCATTAGTGTGTTGAAGTTATGGAATGATTGTTGAGGATGCGCACATAACATGGTCATTATAAATATTTAATATGGCTGAGGATTGGATGGAGGTGGAAGAATAGTAATACTTTATTAACATTAAATGTATTGTACATAATTAGTAATATAACAGCTAACATTATAATGAATAAAGTTACAAGACTGAGATAGATATATATATATATATATATATATATATATATATATATATATATATATATATATATATATATATATATATAAAGTAAATATATATATATATATATATACATATATATATATATATATATATATATATATATATATATATATATATATATTTATAATTTATATATATATATATATATATATATATATATATATATATATATATATATATATATAAAGTAAATATATATATATATATATATATATATATATATATATATATATATATATATATATATATATATTCATAATTTACATATATATATATATATATATATATATATATATATATATATATATATATATATATATATATATATATATATATATATACATATATTATTCACATTCACTTTTTATCACCCATCAAAACTGTCTGAAATAAAGTCTTCCTCTTCGTCGTCACTGGCGAGACTTATGATGATGGGATCCACACTGTCATGGATATTATCAAATGACCAGTACTCTCTCTCAAAGTATTCAGAGCTCCGAACAGCATTTGCCCACACGTCCTCTGTCACACACAACTTTGCTTCATTCAATCTTGCATTGAGGTCCGTTCGTGTAAAATGGTGAAGGAATGATCGAACGTACTTCTTCATGACACCCCATACTTGCTCAATAGCATTTAGCTCAGGGTGTGCTGGTGGTAGCCGCACTATTTCATGACCCCACAGGCGAATGGTATTGTCCACTGTGAATCTGGGGGGTGATCGATTTTCCTTGCATATTTTGAGTAGTTCAGGTCGCAAAGCGTATGGTGGGTATGTGATATTGCGCTGCTGCAACTATTTTATTAGATCGTCTTGTTTGGTGCCAGTAGTTGGACAGTGGCTCTACTCTGTAAGGCGACTGTGGTAAGGAGCGTTGTCGATGACCAGAACTGATGGGTCCTCTAATGATGGTAGTAATTTGGTTGTCAGCCATCGCTGGAAGAGTTCAGCATTCATTTCACCATGATAGTCTCCACTACTATTCTTAGCTGTATAGCAAAGAAATGAATCCTCAATAAATCCCTTGTTGGTACCAGCTGCTACCACAACAACGCGTTCACCATCTCCTGGCGGAACCTGTCGGCTATGTGTGTTAGTTGTGAATGGTTGAGTTGTATCTACCCATTCTTTATTGTGGCTCATCCTTGTCGTAAACCATGTTTCGTCTAAATAGACCACCTGTCTTCCTTCCTCACGATACTGTTTGAGAGCTCTGAGAGCCCGGATCCTTTTACATACTATGTCTAAGGACTCTTTTCTAGCATACGTTTTTCGTTGTGTCGTTTTATATCGAAATCCAATCTTGTGAAGTACTCTCCAAAGCGAAGTTTCCGATGTGCCTTCAGGTAAAATACCTTCCTTCTTGAGTTCTCTTGTTAGAGTAGTAATTGTAAAAGTATCCTTTGACAAGAACCTGTTGTGAACATATCTGCGAATTGCACCGATGGTAAAAGAGTCGAACATATCTTCAGCTGGCTGTATGAAATTAGACTGTACTGGATCTGATGAGGGCAGTGCTAATGGTGATGGCGATGGAGCTCTTGATAGTACTGGCAATGAGGGTGATGATGGTGGAGATAGTTGTTCTGCAATTGGCCGTGAATGTGTGGTGTGCTTGACCAATTGACGAACGGCATTCCTTGTCATGTCCATGACATGAGCAACTTGGTCATACGGTCTGTTTGGGTAAAAAATATTTGTTTTCGTGTAATTATCTATTGAGCAACCTCTCATTATATATATATATATATATATATATATATATATATATATATATATATATATATATATATATATATATATATATATATATATATATATACAGTGAGAGAGAGAGAGAGAGAGAGAGAGAGAGAGAGAGAGAGAGAGAGAGAGAGAGAGAGAGAGAGAGAGAGAGAGAGAGAATCTGGTAATGCATCATATTCAACTATATATGTCCGTGATGGTACGGCATTAAACATGACATGATACCAACCTATTCAATCCAATTTTCAGTTTATTGTTGTGTTGTTCCCTCTTGAAGTATGTTAAGAGTCGCAACACAAAAGCATTACGACAACCTTGTGGACAATGGTGAAGCATTCTAGACATGATATAAAATGTCAATAGTAGTCATTGAGCAAAGTGTCAGCAGGAGCCTTGTCAATGACCGTATGTAACAGGCGTGTACCTTCCCTAGCGCGATCACCTCTCTGACTGCCTTCCGAGATTTTAATTTTTTGGTCTTTTTTTCCGTAAAATTAACTATTAAGTAAATAATAAACACAAGTGAGTCTAAAAATTAGTTTATTTAAATATAATAACTAATCAGTATCTTTAGATTCCATCAAAGGGCAGTATAATTCACTACAACTTATATATCTTTTAATAACCATACAGAAAGGGGGGCGTGGCAGGTGTAAACGTCAGGGGCTCACGTCATGGTTGACATACGTCATTCTACGCCTAGTTGCCAGGTCTTAATTTCCGTTCTCGCCATAACCACAGAATTTAGATGACATTTCTCTATATAAAGTAAGACAATACTGCGGAGTAGATGCTTGAATCCATTTTTCTTAATTAGGTCGGTGTCTCAAACTCTGGTGGTTTCAGTTTCCCATTAATCAGAAGCCTAGTTCATTAGTTATATTAAAAAAAGAGGGTGTCATGGTCCGTGAAATACACAGTAGTCTACAGTCCAACTCTAGCATTTCGTGTTCGGTTTACACTCTGCCAGATTGTCAAAAAAAAGAAAAAAAAAATCAATCTGAAAATAATTTGGAATTTTTCCCAACTGAAAAGCAATACAAAGAGACCTCTCTCGAGCGAAGCCTTAGGGATAAAGTGTCATGATTTCTAAAATCCCTCAAAATCCTCAGACACTCAACGGATAAGAATCCCATTATTGGACGCCGCGGGCCTTCCTTCAAACTATGGCCTGGGAATCTTCATGTTAAACTTTGCCAATGATTTATCTGAGTTTCTATTATTTATTCTCTTTCAATTTCAAAAGTAATTTCTTTTTGTGTCTCTATTCGAATATATGATAAGATCATCTTTAATAGAATATTTACCTCTTGCATGTGAGTGTGTGTGTGTGTGTGTGTGTGGTTATGTGTGTGTGCGCATGTACCGGAGTGTTTGTTAGTGCATGGGATGAGATGGGTAATTATTATTTTATGTAGGTTTTAATCATTTTTTTTCCTAATAGTTTTGTTATTATACAATAAATTCTTAGAAACAAACATCCCATGACCAAGCTTACCCGAGTTATGAATGATAAATTATATTGTGAGCTATTTTATTTAATATTCTTTTTTTCAACCGCAATATCCCTTGACGGTAGAGCATCCGTTAATAAGCAAGAGCTTTTGGGTAGAAATAAACTATGACAAAAGCAGTAGTTTCCTTTAACCAAAACCCTTAAAGACTTGTAATTTAACACATGATACCTGAGGGGCTGAATGGCAAAGCACAAGACAAAAATCCGAACCGTCATTTTCTTTCTTACCTGTTTTCATCCATTTATAAAACGAGAAGTATAGAGAGGAAAGTATTTAACACTGTACAAGTCCTACGAAAATAAAACAAATGGGAGAAATTTTAACCTTGTTCATCATTATTTACTAGAATAATTAATACATTATTGATCTTGAAATCACAAGTTCATTAATAGAGATAAAAAAATATCTTGAATTTACTCATTCATCATTTGGTACTTTCATGTATGTATGATTAAATCTCTTCTATTATATATTGTTTGTGCCATATTAGATATTCAATAATTTAACTGTCAGTCCTATTATTATTATTATTATTATTATTATTATTATTATTATTAGTAGTAGTAGTAGTAGTAGTAGTAGTAGTAGTAGTAGTAGTAGTAGTGGGTGGCCGGACAGTTGCATCCCAGACATCTGCGTACCGTACATTTGCGTACCTGGACATTTGAGTCCCCGGACATTTGCGTACCTGGACATTTGTGTACCGGGACAAATGTGTCCCTGGACATTTGTGTACCTTGACATATAAGTGTCCGAAATATTTTGAATTTACCATATTTCAAAATCTCTCTCTCTCTCTCTCTCTCTCTCTCTCTCTCTCTCTCTCTCTCTCTCTCTCATTAATACCTATAGTAACGTTAAACAAGCGGAAAGGAAGTTTACCAGAAAAAAATAAATATCTTTTATAAAGCAGGAAAAAATTAAGCTAGCAATTCTAGTTCTCGCCAGCAGTGTGTAACAAACATCTATCGGTATTAGGATTTTATATATCTCGAAAATCGGAACTCATGGTTAAGTTCCGGAAATCCAACACTGGTGGAAAAATATTTGTGGACAATGAAAATAACAGCTACCACTATCATAAGAGAAACTCTGATGTAACAAAAACATAATGGAGGTGTGTATTGCGATCTTGCAAAGTAAGAATTCATACAGTGAATGACGTAGTTACGACATGCCACAATGAGCTTAGTAATGGCTCCTCAGCTACAGAAGTAGTCTAGTAGGAAGATAGGGTTCCCATGCACCCCCATGATACATTTTTTTAACTTGCATTTTTGCAATCCCTAGGGTGTCTGGAAACAGAATCCACTTTGTTCCCATTCAAAAAAATGTCCCATGTGGGTCGTTTAGCCGTCTATTTGTCCGCCATCTTGGATTTCTTGAGATGTAAAAGTTAGGGGTAGGGGAAATATAAAGGACCTTTACGTAAAGAAATAAATTAGTTACAGGTACAAACTAGGTATCATTGGAAAGGGTATGAACAGCACTATCACAAGAACCGATCACTTATTCGGTCATGACATTGATGATGTCATCAGGGGTCAAAAGGTCACGTTAAAGGGGCACTAGTCAAAATTCGGGACCATCCAATTTGTTAACCATCCTGCACCTAACTGAATAAATATTTTGGATTCTACTTTGCTTCAAAGAAAGTGTACATGAATAGGTAGTTTTTAAATCTAAAACAAATTAATTAAATAGAGTGTAACATTATTAACCCTTTCCACGAATAAAACGAAAATATTGAAAAAAGGATTTTTTTAAATGAGATTAATGTGAAATTCCAGTTCGACACATCTTTGTTTTCTCTGCCTTTCTGTTCTAGAAAAGGCCTTATATGTTCCAATGAGTCCCGAAATACAGTCTATGTATAATTCCATTGGTATCTTCACTTGGTATTATCAGAATATGCATTACACACATATATATAGATAGAATGTCTGATAACGAGTTGCTATAACACGCAGGCCAAAAATATATTAACTTGCAATATTATCATGACTGCCAAAAGTCTCAATGTTCATATTAATCTAATCTTCATTATCACTAAGAAGTTCTTAATTGTCACTGTCTTGGTCAGCCTGTTCTCCATCAGGGTCATTATCAAACTGTTCCATCTCTTCCGTAGTCTTGTGAACTAAGTCTATCAAGGCAGGGGGACGTACCAGGCTGCAAGACCACACTGGCTCCAGAACACCCTCATAATTTTGTTCCCAACCTTGTTCAGGATCATATGGCTTTGGAGACCAGAAGATTGGAATATCTGGTCGCTTGTAGATAGCTAGGCGATGGTTCACTCCACGAATGTGTGGGATAAGGTTGTCTCGGCAAGGTGGCAAATGGGAGAAGTCAATCTTAGATTTTGTTGTCAGTTGCTCATCTTCCCCAACCATCTTTCTTAACATGATTCCACATACTATGTCAATAGATTTCTGTCTGGAGTAGCCATACATCAGACATGTGAATGCCTCGATATCATCAATCGTTTCTGGCTCTACCGACCATTCATCCCCAAGTTTTCTGAAAGGAGATGAGTATAATCATATCAATTGCCGCACAAAATTGATAAGTCGTGTATGGTCAATCACACTGAGCCAGAAAGTGGCAGTTTTCCCTAAATGGCCATCACGAACCTTGTCTTCATAAGCCTGGTACTTGTCCAAAATGATGACAGTAGATGGATCATGCAAGGCATGATCAAGAGACTCACGACTGCAGTTCTCGACAGCACTGAGCAGGGCCACAGGGTTAGTGATATCTACATTCTCCTCTTCACTGAAGCGCTCTATCAACAACCGCTCCATTGCTTCACTGACAGTCTTCAGACAGAATAGAGCTTTGGCGTATGCCTTCTCTTTTAGCACTCTCTTAAGACAGCCACTGGTTACAAGTCCAGCCTCAAGGAGGATTTCAGCGTAGCCAGAGCCCAGACATTTGGGACCAGTCAACATGCCTATATAGTTCATCACTGTGTGGAAAGGCCCCTGGGTTACCACATGGTTCTTGTATTCTTCAGGAAACTTCCAAATGAGGGGGAGTGCTTTCATGCAACCTCCAAGGTCAAAGGTGCTAAGAACATATTTCTGGCCGACCTCCAGCGTACCATCTTCTGACGCTTCAACAGCTCCCTGATCACGGAATATTCGGTGAACGGCTGATTGATCGGGTTGAAATAGTCAATGGTCGATTTCCGAGACGGTTTTTTGCCAGTAGCTGAGATGAAGCCACCAAATCCAGGGACAAGTTGCGTTTCTTTACCGTGTTTACTGCCAGTGACCATTCACATTAGTAACCACAAACGGTACTCTTGGATGCACTCGTTTGCGATGGGTGGACTGAACTTTGCTCCTGGTGGAAACTTGGGCCCAACGCAACCATAAATATGAAGAGGGGGCAATGTTGCTGGGGTTCCAACTTCCAAACAACGCTTCCTATTCCGCTGCTTGAGTGGGAGAGTTCTATCTTTGTCGGCAATGTCAGCATTCGGTTTCACCTCCTGTATCATAATCCCTCTAGTGCTGTTCACCACGTTTGATCCATGGACATTTGTAGTTATTTTGTTTAAGTTGTCCCACTCAACATGGAAAACTTCGTTGTCCTCACCAATAGCAATTTGGGGAGTGAGCGAAGAGGAAACATCGTCAATGGCTTCTGCCAGTGCTGTCTCAACTTCCAAGCCAAAGTCATAGGACTCACTGTGACCTAATCTATGGAGTATATTGGTGAGTTGCTTGCTTCTATACAGGTGTCGTATGGTGCTGCAAAGCAGAATGTGTTTAGGTAATTTCCGCTCTCCGTTTGTCACAGCACGGCAGATGTCCTGGAAATGAAACCACTAGACATTATACAGAAAATGGTTTACATTTTCATTACAGAATGTGGTAAAACTATATATCAAGATGGTAAAGCAAATGTGGTTAAATCTCACCTGAGCTATGGAAAGGACCAGACGTCGGCACTTTTCAGACTTTTCCACGACTTCATCCACCAGAAGAGTCGACAGGAACTTCATAAGTTCTGTTGGAAGGTATTCTTCTGATGCTCTGGCATCCAGCTCATCAGCTGTTGGAGGCCAAGAAAGTGGTGTTGACTCATGGAACATCCTCTGAACAGCAATGCGCAAGTGCACGGCAACATCCTCAAACTTGTCTCTGGAACCAAGTCTATATGCATGTGTCACTGCTTCCGCAACAGAGATGCTTTTGCTGTACACCAGGTTGAAGGTTATGCATCCCCTGTCCCCAGGAAAAACTTTTGTGAAAGCGATGCTCTCATTAATTTCGTGTCTTTGAAGTCAGGTCTTCAGCTTGTCACTTCAGAAATCTGGATTTGGAAATCCACAGCGTTCAAGTTCTTGGACGTATAGGTGGCGGAGTGTTCCAAGTTGCACGTCCTCCTCCTGGCCAATAACTCTCTCACGTATAAAATCCAGAACTTTATTAAGCGAGCTTTGATGAGCCTTTGCTTTTCATCATGCTTGTCTTCAGTACTTCTGTTGGCTTGATAACGTAAGTAATTCACATGTCTCAGTTTGAAAGAACTATGACAGGATTTATGGAAATGAGCCTCCCTTGCAAATAAATCTTCGCCTGCCACTTTGCGATGTAAACGATTGTCTCCCTTTTCTAGGGCTTGGGATTCAATATGAGTCCAAGCTGCTTCCTTTCCCTTGAAAGATGCAAACTCGACACAACGTTCAGTCCTTCCAGAAACTTTCGTCTCAAGCTTTCCACAGAAAATACACTCAGGTGGAAAAATGTTCTTGGAAGAGGTTGATGATTTACGAGGGGATCGAATTGTTGAAGATTCATCGTCTAGCACAACACATTTCAAACGATCCTGATGTTTGGTAAAGGCCTGATAGCAACCCCGGTGATAGCCTGTCATTTCCAAGTCCAAACCACCAAGACTGTCTGGAATTAACTTACACACAGCTTCCATACGAGCGGGTGAATCATGTGACTGAAGGAGCCGTTTCTTACGAAGATTATGGAGATCAGGCTGACCAAGACAGTGACAATTAAGAACTTCTCAGTGATAATGAAGATGTAGATTAATATGAACATTGAGACTTTTGGCAGTCATGATAATATTACAAGTTAATATATTTTTGGCCTGCGTGTTATAGCAAATCGTTATCAGACATTCTATCTATATATGTGTGTAATGCATATTCTGATAATACCAAGTGAAGATACCAATGGAATTATACATAGACTGTATTTCGGGACTCATTGGAACATATAAGGCCTTTTCTAGAACAGAAAGGCAGAGAAAACAAAGATGTGTCGAACTGGAATTTCACATTAATCTCATTTAAAAAAAATCCTTTTTTCAATATTTTCGTTTTATTCGTGGAAAGGGTTAATAATGTTACACTCTATTTAATTAATTTGTTTTAGATTTAAAAACTACCTATTCATGTACACTTTCTTTGAAGCAAAGTAGAATCCAAAATATTTATTCAGTTAGGTGCAGGATGGTTAACAAATTGGATGGTCCCGAATTTTGACTAGTGCCCCTTTAACGTGACCTTTTGACCCCTGATGACGTCATCAATGTCATGACCGAATAAGTGATCGGTTCTTGTGATAGTGCTGTTCATACCCTTTCCAATGATACCTAGTTTGTACCTGTAACTAATTTATTTCTTTACGTAAAGGTCCTTTATATTTCCCCTACCCCTAACTTTTACATCTCAAGAAATCCAAGATGGCGGACAAATAGACGGCTGAACGACCCACATGGGACATTTTTTTGAATGGGAACAAAGTGGATTCTGTTTCCAGACACCCTAGGGATTGCAAAAATGCAAGTTAAAAAAATGTATCATGGGGGTGCATGGGAACCCTATCTTCCTACTAGACTAAAGTCAGAGCACAAGAAGCTATGACCCAGATGAAAAAGTATTTTGTGTCGACGTATGAACTATCAAGAAGTCTTATCGGAGAAACGATCGCTAATGAAGATGAGAATTCCATTTCAAAACTGACAAGTTTTTCATCAATGGGAAGAAATATACGTCGATGGAGACAAAAGGCACATAATGCACACCCAATCCCACGGTAAATAAATAATTTTGTGATTCCGGAATCCTACTGTTTTCTCGCAAATCGGGAAAAGTTCCTTGCGCTTGATTCTGGCATCGAACATGAGAACATAATACTGATCTTTGTAACGGATAACGGCTTAGAAGATTTAGCATAGTCTCCTAACCGGCAGCAGATGGTACTTTTAAAATCAGTCGATTAATATTTTATCACTATATTGTATCCATACACAAGAGGGTTCATTTAGTATTCCCAGAGTTTTTCCCTCCTTCCTGGAAAGACAAAGGAAGTGTATATTCTACTTTTCAATTATTTATTGCAACTTAAACTGCAACTTAATCCAAAATCTTTGTTAACTGACTTTGAGATTGGAGCTTAGAAAGGATTCATCGAAAAGTTCCCTGAAGCAGCAATAAGTTCATGCCTCTTTCACTTATCTAAGTCTGTTTTTTAAGAAAATCTGTGACCTAGGATTCCGACAACTGTACAAAGAAGATGAAACATTCAATTTAAAAATCAGATGTTTTTTCTGCATTGTCATTCCTTCATTCAAGTGACGCCGTTGAAGTTTCATTGATTATCTGACGATACTGGTTTACCTCCATAATTTACGGTGTATTTTGAGATGACGTATACTGGCCAAGTAAGAGGACGGAGAGGAATAAGGTTGGAACCAATTTTTGCTATGGCGTCAAAATAAAACATAATTTCTTAAAAAGTATATTAGTACATTATGCATTATTTGTTAGACTTGAAATACCACTCTTAAACAATAATAAAATCACAATTCCATCAAATCTATTTCATATAT
>NC_090744.1:51314637-51324158 GCF_036898095.1 Palaemon carinicauda | reverse complement strand
ATGCCACAAAATGTCTTTTAGAAATAGAAATAACAAATAAACAAAAATTTGTTCACAATCATAATGATGCCGTTAGCAATATTCTTAAAACTGTATGTAACTCTTTTACCTTAA
Organism: Palaemon carinicauda; assembly: GCF_036898095.1. Lineage (NCBI taxonomy): Eukaryota > Metazoa > Arthropoda > Malacostraca > Decapoda > Palaemonidae > Palaemon > Palaemon carinicauda. The sequence goes on along the minus strand of NC_090744.1, from coordinate 51,324,044 downwards.
TTGACTCTATAATTTTTAAACAACTTTTTAATAAGAGTATATCTGAGTACGTTTCCACCGTACAAGATTGTCATAATAGGAAACTTAGAAGCTTGGGTATTTTTATTCCAAATTTTAACAAAGACCGAATAACTGTTTTTAACTATTCTAATTATGTTTTATCTAAAAGAGAAGAGTTTCTGTTGTCGTTGGGTTTGGATTTCTGTCTTCCAAACTTCAGACCTAATTACTCTAAGTTTTTTCTACCTCTAGAGTCACTATTTCAAAGGCTTAAATCTCTGCCCTTTGACATGAATCTTGGTAACCTGCAATCCAAACTATATGAAATATCACATGCTGCATTTGGGAAACTAAAAACCAGGTGGACACCCTTTTTTAAGAAAACAGATTTTGATATATTGAGGACTCTTGCCAATAGAGATAATCTTATCATTACTAGACCGGATAAAGGCAAAGGAACTGTCATTTTAGATAAGGAGGAATATGTGGGAAAATGGAAAGTATTTTAAATGATGAATCTAAATTTCTGAAAATTGGTGAGCCTAATTTTAATAATATTTTTAAAACCGAGGATAGAATTAATAGATTTTTAAAGACTCTTAAAAATGAAAAATCCATAACTGATACTACCTACCAAAATTTGTTCTGTTCGGGGTCTTCCTATGGCATTTTATATGGTTTACCCAAAATCCATAAGCCCAATGTTCCACTGAGACCTATCTTATCGTCTTTTAATACCCCTAATTACAAACTAGCCAAGTTCCTCGTTCCCTTATTGGAACCTTTAACAAAAAACACCTTTTCTCTAAATAACTCCTATGCATTTAAAGAGGCCATAATTTCTCAAGACTCAGATCTTTTCATGACGAGTCTTGATGTTGAGTCTTTATTCACTAATGTACCTGTGGAAGAAACTATCAATATTATTTTAAACAAATTATTTTCTGAACCTAATACCACTTTTAATGATTTTAATCGCACGTCTTTTAAAAAACTTTTGGAGCTAGCGGTGCTGGACACCTCTTTCGTTTTTAATGGTAATTTGTACAAACAACTTGATGGGATGGCTATGGGTTCCCCCTTGGGACCCACCTTTGCTAATATTTTCATGTGCTCCCTGGAGGAGACCATGCTGGAAAATTGCCCTTTAAGTTATCATCCCTTGTTTTATGTTAGGTATGTTGATGATACCTTTGCTCTATTCAGAGATGAGTTCGGCGCTGAATCGTTCCTTGACTTTGCCAACTCACAACATGATAACATATCATTCACCGTAGAAAAGGAGGAAGATAACAAACTCCCCTTTTTAGATGTGTTGGTGTCTAGAAATAGAGAAGGTTTTAGTACCACGATTTTTAGAAAAAAGACGTTCACTGGGTTAGGTTCAAACTTTTATAGCTCTTGTTTTTATAATTTTAAAACTAATTCTATTTTTACTCTTCTCCACAGAGCATTCCTTTTGACCTCTAGTTGGGAATCTTTCCATATTGAAATTATTTATCTATGTGAATATTTTAAGAAAAACTGTTTCCCCACCAAAATATTTTTTAAACTTCTTAATAGATTATTGAATGATAAGTTGGCTCAGACTCCAAAAACACTTAAAGTTCCTAAACTAAAATTTTATGCGAGTTTTCCTTTTCTTCATGAGGATTTCCTTAAGAAAAAGTTTACTGAAATTATCCAACAACACTTCCCAGCTGTGGAAGTTAAACTCATCCCTAAGAACCCTCTCACTATTGGCTCGCTTTTCCACTTCAAAGATCGATTGAGTCCTTATATGTCCTCTGGTGTGGTATATAAATATAATTGCCCAAAGTGTAACTCTGGGACCTACGTAGGATCTACCAAGAGGTTGTTAAAGGTCAGAATTGATTCCCATAGAGGTGTTAGCTATCGAACTGGTTGCAGAATATCCAACCCTGAACATTCTAATATTCGGATTCATGCTGGATTGTGCAAACAAAATATTGAAAACAAAGATTTTACCATCATTGGTCAAGTGTCAAATAACCATGACTTACCTCTTCTTGAGTCCATATTGATCAAACGACTAGTTCCGTCGTTAAATACCCAAGCTTCTTCTATTCAGTTGTATTTGTCATAGTTTTCTTTGGTTTATTTTCTAACTCTTGTTGGCATACAGTTTCTCACTACGCTTCTGCGAGGTTGGTTCCACTACTTTGTCTGATGTATATATATTTATTTATTCATTTTTTCCTTTTAATTTTCATTTAAATTTCAACTGTTTTTTATAGTGTTGAATGAATTTGTAAAAATTTTTAACTGTTTCTTAATTCTTTTGTATATGTTTTACTTTTAGCCCTGGACAATGTGATTAAGAATCACGAAACGTTGGGAATAATAAAAAAGGACAATTTGAACAACTCTTTCCCTATCCATACCATGAAATTTGTGTTCATTACTGGCTGTTGCTGCCTTCACCGAAGATGTTTCTTGGACTCCTTTTAACTTGGGCGCTGCTGTGAGTGGAACCAACGGAGAGCTGCCTGCGGCATGGAGTTTCGTAGCTTTTTCTATGTGTTGCTTTTCCTACTCCGCATTAGATCGAGGGGCTTCCTTCACTTTCACGATCTTGTTCGACATCGTTATGGAGCTGGACTTCTCTCACAGTGCAGGACTCTGGAGAGGCGTGTCAGGAAGTTGGAGAAAGCCAAACTCGATCTAGAATTCCTTCAGTATTGTCAGCTGAATAGCATTGTACCGAATTTTGTAAAATTTAAACTTTATAGATCATCTTTATATCAAACGCAATTTTATCATGATGCCACAAAATGTCTTTTAGAAATAGAAATAACAAATAAACAAAAATTTGTTCACAATCATAATGATGCCGTTAGCAATATTCTTAAAACTGTATGTAACTCTTTTACCTTAATTGACTCTATAATTTTTAAACAACTTTTTAATAAGAGTATATCTGAGTACGTTTCCACCGTACAAGATTGTCATAATAGGAAACTTAGAAGCTTGGGTATTTTTATTCCAAATTTTAACAAAGACCGAATAACTGTTTTTAACTATTCTAATTATGTTTTATCTAAAAGAGAAGAGTTTCTGTTGTCGTTGGGTTTGGATTTCTGTCTTCCAAACTTCAGACCTAATTACTCTAAGTTTTTTCTACCTCTAGAGTCACTATTTCAAAGGCTTAAATTTCTGCCCTTTGACATGAATCTTGGTAACCTGCAATCCAAACTATATGAAATATCACATGCTGCATTTGGGAAACTAAAAACCAGGTGGACACCCTTTTTTAAGAAAACAGATTTTGATATATTGAGGACTCTTGCCAATAGAGATAATCTTATCATTACTAGACCGGATAAAGGCAAAGGAACTGTCATTTTAGATAAGGAGGAATATGTGGGGAAAATGAAAAGTATTTTAAATGATGAATCTAAATTTCTGAAAATTGGTGAGCCTAATTTTAATAATATTTTTAAAACCGAGGATAGAATTAATAGATTTTTAAAGACTCTTAAAAATGAAAAATCCATAACTGATACTACCTACCAAAATTTGTTCTGTTCGGGGTCTTCCTATGGCATTTTATATGGTTTACCCAAAATCCATAAGCCCAATGTTCCACTGAGACCTATCTTATCGTCTTTTAATACCCCTAATTACAAACTAGCCAAGTTCCTCGTTCCCTTATTGGAACCTTTAACAAAAAACACCTTTTCTCTAAATAACTCCTATGCATTTAAAGAGGCCATAATTTCTCAAGACTCAGATCTTTTCATGACGAGTCTTGATGTTGAGTCTTTATTCACTAATGTACCTGTGGAAGAAACTATCAATATTATTTTAAACAAATTATTTTCTGAACCTAATACCACTTTTAATGATTTTAATCGCACGTCTTTTAAAAAACTTTTGGAGCTAGCGGTGCTGGACACCTCTTTCGTTTTTAATGGTAATTTGTACAAACAACTTGATGGGATGGCTATGGGTTCCCCCTTGGGACCCACCTTTGCTAATATTTTCATGTGCTCCCTGGAGGAGACCATGCTGGAAAATTGCCCTTTAAGTTATCATCCCTTGTTTTATGTTAGGTATGTTGATGATACCTTTGCTCTATTCAGAGATGAGTTCGGCGCTGAATCGTTCCTTGACTTTGCCAACTCACAACATGATAACATATCATTCACCGTAGAAAAGGAGGAAGATAACAAACTCCCCTTTTTAGATGTGTTGGTGTCTAGAAATAGAGAAGGTTTTAGTACCACGATTTTTAGAAAAAAGACGTTCACTGGGTTAGGTTCAAACTTTTATAGCTCTTGTTTTTATAATTTTAAAACTAATTCTATTTTTACTCTTCTCCACAGAGCATTCCTTTTGACCTCTAGTTGGGAATCTTTCCATATTGAAATTATTTATCTATGTGAATATTTTAAGAAAAACTGTTTCCCCACCAAAATATTTTTTAAACTTCTTAATAGATTATTGAATGATAAGTTGGCTCAGACTCCAAAAACACTTAAAGTTCCTAAACTAAAATTTTATGCGAGTTTTCCTTTTCTTCATGAGGATTTCCTTAAGAAAAAGTTTACTGAAATTATCCAACAACACTTCCCAGTTGTGGAAGTTAAACTCATCCCTAAGAACCCTCTCACTATTGGCTCGCTTTTCCACTTCAAAGATCGATTGAGTCCTTATATGTCCTCTGGTGTGGTATATAAATATAATTGCCCAAAGTGTAACTCTGGGACCTACGTAGGATCTACCAAGAGGTTGTTAAAGGTCAGAATTGATTCCCATAGAGGTGTTAGCTATCGAACTGGTTGCAGAATATCCAACCCTGAACATTCTAATATTCGGATTCATGCTGGATTGTGCAAACAAAATATTGAAAACAAAGATTTTACCATCATTGGTCAAGTGTCAAATAACCATGACTTACCTCTTCTTGAGTCCATATTGATCAAACGACTAGTTCCGTCGTTAAATACCCAAGCTTCTTCTATTCAGTTGTATTTGTCATAGTTTTCTTTGGTTTATTTTCTAACTCTTGTTGGCATACAGTTTCTCACTACGCTTCTGCGAGGTTGGTTCCACTACTTTGTCTGATGTATATATATTTATTTATTCATTTTTTCCTTTTAATTTTCATTTAAATTTCAACTGTTTTTTATAGTGTTGAATGAATTTGTAAAAATTTTTAACTGTTTCTTAATTCTTTTGTATATGTTTTACTTTTAGCCCTGGACAATGTGATTAAGAATCACGAAACGTTGGGAATAATAAAAAAGGACAATTTGAACAACTCTTTCCCTATCCATACCATGAAATTTGTGTTCATTACTGGCTGTTGCTGCCTTCACCGAAGATGTTTCTTGGACTCCTTTTAACTTGGGCGCTGCTGTGAGTGGAACCAACGGAGAGCTGCCTGCGGCATGGAGTTTCGTAGCTTTTTCTATGTGTTGCTTTTCCTACTCCGCATTAGATCGAGGGGCTTCCTTCACTTTCACGATCTTGTTCGACATCGTTATGGAGCTGGACTTCTCTCACAGTGCAGGACTCTGGAGAGGCGTGTCAGGAAGTTGGAGAAAGCCAAACTCGATCTAGAATTCCTTCAGTATTGTCAGCTGAATAGCATTGTACCGAATTTTGTAAAATTTAAACTTTATAGATCATCTTTATATCAAACGCAATTTTATCATGATGCCACAAAATGTCTTTTAGAAATAGAAATAACAAATAAACAAAAATTTGTTCACAATCATAATGATGCCGTTAGCAATATTCTTAAAACTGTATGTAACTCTTTTACCTTAATTGACTCTATAATTTTTAAACAACTTTTTAATAAGAGTATATCTGAGTACGTTTCCACCGTACAAGATTGTCATAATAGGAAACTTAGAAGCTTGGGTATTTTTATTCCAAATTTTAACAAAGACCGAATAACTGTTTTTAACTATTCTAATTATGTTTTATCTAAAAGAGAAGAGTTTCTGTTGTCGTTGGGTTTGGATTTCTGTCTTCCAAACTTCAGACCTAATTACTCTAAGTTTTTTCTACCTCTAGAGTCACTATTTCAAAGGCTTAAATCTCTGCCCTTTGACATGAATCTTGGTAACCTGCAATCCAAACTATATGAAATATCACATGCTGCATTTGGGAAACTAAAAACCAGGTGGACACCCTTTTTTAAGAAAACAGATTTTGATATATTGAGGACTCTTGCCAATAGAGATAATCTTATCATTACTAGACCGGATAAAGGCAAAGGAACTGTCATTTTAGATAAGGAGGAATATGTGGGGAAAATGGAAAGTATTTTAAATGATGAATCTAAATTTCTGAAAATTGGTGAGCCTAATTTTAATAATATTTTTAAAACCGAGGATAGAATTAATAGATTTTTAAAGACTCTTAAAAATGAAAAATCCATAACTGATACTACCTACCAAAATTTGTTCTGTTCGGGGTCTTCCTATGGCATTTTATATGGTTTACCCAAAATCCATAAGCCCAATGTTCCACTGAGACCTATCTTATCGTCTTTTAATACCCCTAATTACAAACTAGCCAAGTTCCTCGTTCCCTTATTGGAACCTTTAACAAAAAACACCTTTTCTCTAAATAACTCCTATGCATTTAAAGAGGCCATAATTTCTCAAGACTCAGATCTTTTCATGACGAGTCTTGATGTTGAGTCTTTATTCACTAATGTACCTGTGGAAGAAACTATCAATATTATTTTAAACAAATTATTTTCTGAACCTAATACCACTTTTAATGATTTTAATCGCACGTCTTTTAAAAAACTTTTGGAGCTAGCGGTGCTGGACACCTCTTTCGTTTTTAATGGTAATTTGTACAAACAACTTGATGGGATGGCTATGGGTTCCCCCTTGGGACCCACCTTTGCTAATATTTTCATGTGCTCCCTGGAGGAGACCATGCTGGAAAATTGCCCTTTAAGTTATCATCCCTTGTTTTATGTTAGGTATGTTGATGATACCTTTGCTCTATTCAGAGATGAGTTCGGCGCTGAATCGTTCCTTGACTTTGCCAACTCACAACATGATAACGTATCATTCACCGTAGAAAAGGAGGAAGATAACAAACTCCCCTTTTTAGATGTGTTGGTGTCTAGAAATAGAGAAGGTTTTAGTACCACGATTTTTAGAAAAAAGACGTTCACTGGGTTAGGTTCAAACTTTTATAGCTCTTGTTTTTATAATTTTAAAACTAATTCTATTTTTACTCTTCTCCACAGAGCATTCCTTTTGACCTCTAGTTGGGAATCTTTCCATATTGAAATTATTTATCTATGTGAATATTTTAAGAAAAACTGTTTCCCCACCAAAATATTTTTTAAACTTCTTAATAGATTATTGAATGATAAGTTGGCTCAGACTCCAAAAACACTTAAAGTTCCTAAACTAAAATTTTATGCGAGTTTTCCTTTTCTTCATGAGGATTTCCTTAAGAAAAAGTTTACTGAAATTATCCAACAACACTTCCCAGCTGTGGAAGTTAAACTCATCCCTAAGAACCCTCTCACTATTGGCTCGCTTTTCCACTTCAAAGATCGATTGAGTCCTTATATGTCCTCTGGTGTGGTATATAAATATAATTGCCCAAAGTGTAACTCTGGGACCTACGTAGGATCTACCAAGAGGTTGTTAAAGGTCAGAATTGATTCCCATAGAGGTGTTAGCTATCGAACTGGTTGCAGAATATCCAACCCTGAACATTCTAATATTCGGATTCATGCTGGATTGTGCAAACAAAATATTGAAAACAAAGATTTTACCATCATTGGTCAAGTGTCAAATAACCATGACTTACCTCTTCTTGAGTCCATATTGATCAAACGACTAGTTCCGTCGTTAAATACCCAAGCTTCTTCTATTCAGTTGTATTTGTCATAGTTTTCTTTGGTTTATTTTCTAACTCTTGTTGGCATACAGTTTCTCACTACGCTTCTGCGAGGTTGGTTCCACTACTTTGTCTGATGTATATATATTTATTTATTCATTTTTTCCTTTTAATTTTCATTTAAATTTCAACTGTTTTTTATAGTGTTGAATGAATTTGTAAAAATTTTTAACTGTTTCTTAATTCTTTTGTATATGTTTTACTTTTAGCCCTGGACAATGTGATTAAGAATCACGAAACGTTGGGAATAATAAAAAAGGACAATTTGAACAACTCTTTCCCTATCCATACCATGAAATTTGTGTTCATTACTGGCTGTTGCTGCCTTCACCGAAGATGTTTCTTGGACTCCTTTTAACTTGGGCGCTGCTGTGAGTGGAACCAACGGAGAGCTGCCTGCGGCATGGAGTTTCGTAGCTTTTTCTATGTGTTGCTTTTCCTACTCCGCATTAGATCGAGGGGCTTCCTTCACTTTCACGATCTTGTTCGACATCGTTATGGAGCTGGACTTCTCTCACAGTGCAGGACTCTGGAGAGGCGTGTCAGGAAGTTGGAGAAAGCCAAACTCGATCTAGAATTCCTTCAGTATTGTCAGCTGAATAGCATTGTACCGAATTTTGTAAAATTTAAACTTTATAGATCATCTTTATATCAAACGCAATTTTATCATGATGCCACAAAATGTCTTTTAGAAATAGAAATAACAAATAAACAAAAATTTGTTCACAATCATAATGATGCCGTTAGCAATATTCTTAAAACTGTATGTAACTCTTTTACCTTAATTGACTCTATAATTTTTAAACAACTTTTTAATAAGAGTATATCTGAGTACGTTTCCACCGTACAAGATTGTCATAATAGGAAACTTAGAAGCTTGGGTATTTTTATTCCAAATTTTAACAAAGACCGAATAACTGTTTTTAACTATTCTAATTATGTTTTATCTAAAAGAGAAGAGTTTCTGTTGTCGTTGGGTTTGGATTTCTGTCTTCCAAACTTCAGACCTAATTACTCTAAGTTTTTTCTACCTCTAGAGTCACTATTTCAAAGGCTTAAATTTCTGCCCTTTGACATGAATCTTGGTAACCTGCAATCCAAACTATATGAAATATCACATGCTGCATTTGGGAAACTAAAAACCAGGTGGACACCCTTTTTTAAGAAAACAGATTTTGATATATTGAGGACTCTTGCCAATAGAGATAATCTTATCATTACTAGACCGGATAAAGGCAAAGGAACTGTCATTTTAGATAAGGAGGAATATGTGGGGAAAATGGAAAGTATTTTAAATGATGAATCTAAATTTCTGAAAATTGGTGAGCCTAATTTTAATAATATTTTTAAAACCGAGGATAGAATTAATAGATTTTTAAAGACTCTTAAAAATGAAAAATCCATAACTGATACTACCTACCAAAATTTGTTCTGTTCGGGGTCTTCCTATGGCATTTTATATGGTTTACCCAAAATCCATAAGCCCAATGTTC
>NC_090744.1:51299637-51302137 GCF_036898095.1 Palaemon carinicauda | reverse complement strand
ACTGAATTTTGTTAGGATTCAACTTCATACCCTATAATTTGCATCATGCACTAATTTTAGCTAAATCTCTATTAAGGGAGTCACCTACCAGAGATCTACATTCAGGGGATGGAATTGATGCAAAGAGAGTAGCATCATCTGCATATGCAACCAGCTTGTTTTCTAGGCCAAACCACATGTCATGTGTATATAGTATGAAAAGTAATGGTCTAATAACACTTCCCTGTGGAACACCGGATATCATATTGCTATACTCTCTATGGTGCCCATCGACAACAACTTTTTGAGATATATTACTTAGAAATATCAATAATAATGCTAAGAAATGACCCACCCACTCCCAAATGTTTCAGTTTGTAAACAAGGGCCTCATGATTAACAGGGTCAAAGGCAGGTATAAAAATAAGGCCAATCATACTAACTTCCTGACCACAATCAAGGGATTTCTGTACAGCATTGGAGATTGTAAGAAGGGCATCATATGCTCCAAGGCCTTTAAAAAAACCAAATTGCAAACTAGGAAGTAGATGATTACCTTCAGCAAACCTATGAAGACGTTTTGCCAGAAGACGTTCAAAAACTTTAGATAATATGGGAGTTATGGAAATTGGTCAGAAATCAGTGGGGCTTGAGCTACCATAAACACATTACCATTGAGGAGTAACATTGCCAATTCTCCAACAAGTGCTAAAAGCTCCTCTTCTTGCTAACTTGCGCAAAATAATAGATAACCTTAGAGGTAAGAAATCTGCTGTCTTTATAAAAAACAAAGGAAAAATACCATTTGGGTCTACACCTCCATAAGCATCAAGGTCCATCAAAAGAGCTTTAATCTTACGAGATCGAAAAGCTAAACCAGTTAGTTTAGCCTCAGGAAAACACGAATGAGGAAGTTCAAGATTTTCATTACTCCGTTTTCTGTCAAAAACATCAGCCAAAAGGATTGCCTTTTCCTTTGGACAGTAATTGACTGAGTCGTCTGGTTTAAGTAAAAAAAGGAACTGTTGCATCTACACCAAAGAGTGCAGATTTAATGGTAGACCACCATTTATGTTCCTGAGTTGTACCAGAAAGGGTTTTTATGGTTAAATTGTACTCCTTTTCAGTTGAGGCATAAACTGTCTGAGCAAAAGCTTGAAACTGAGTATAGTTGTTCCATGTCTAATTTGATCTGTTACCCTTCCAAAGGTGATAGGTCTCCTGCTTCTCCAAATAAGCACGTTTACAATCATCATTGAACCACGGTTTGTCATTCACTCGGTAACTCAGCACACAAGAAGGGATACGCCTATCAATTATGATGACTAGATTCTCATTAAAAGGACAACAAGATGTACACCTCTATATAATTGTGACCAATTCAAGCACAAAAGATCATGCAAAATCCTACTCCAGTCTGCTTGGGATTTCATATAAATTTTACAAGAGTATGATATATCAGGGACAGGCTGCTCAGTCTTCACTACTAATGAAATCAAGGCATGATTAGATGTCCCGGCTGGAAAACTAACCTTACTTGTTATAACGCCAGGGGAGTCAGTGTATACGAGGTCCAAGCAATTACCAGATCTGTGAGTAGCTTCATTTATGATTTGCTCCCAGCCTGATTCAGAGGCAAAGTCTAAAGCTCTTAAGCCATAGCGATTGGTAGGAGAGATAGAACTTAACCACTCCCTATGGTGAACATTAAAATCACCAACAAAGACAAAAGAAGTCTTTCTTTCATCTTCTTGTATCTTAGCAATAATGGTAAGAAGACAATCGAAGATAGAATCATCCATGTCTGGATTTCATGAGATCGAAAACAAATAAAAGTTTTTATGCCTGCCACAAACTTTTCTTACCTGTGACTCCATATTGATAGCAGGACTTATGAGAAGCAGGGTACTTGGCCCTAATATACACCGCCATTCCCCTGGCCCTAGTGATGGCATTACGTTTTAACATTATTGGCTTTTTAAAACCAGTTATAGGGACCTCAGATAAGTGCCTTATATTAGAAACGAAAGTTCCTGAGCACAAATGAATATCATACTGTCTGGACGCAACTCTAAGGTCTTGGATATCTGCACGAAGACCACGAATATTGCAATACAGAAGACGACATTGACGAAATCTAGGACGTACTGGTCCCGGATTTCGCTCAGTGTCTCCACACAGCATAAGAATTAATAGAAATAAAAAAGAGACATCATACCTAAAACCTAGATTAACAAAAATTATAACAAAAACAATATGTACAGAATTATAAAGAAAGTGATTGATGATACCCAAAGACTACAGCAAAAAGTCGGAAAAAACTGGTTAACATGGAGGAGCTGATACACCATGCAAGGCTAAATACCATGCAGGATAGCCACTTCAACTGGAGTGAGGACAGTAAGGATGGTTTTGAAAAGGAAAAGTATCAGAAAAAGGAGAAGACAACCTTTTGATAAACCACCAGGCATCCATGGCCCATCTATTAAGCCTGCCCAACACACCTTTTCGAAAAAACAAG
>NC_090744.1:51282137-51287137 GCF_036898095.1 Palaemon carinicauda | reverse complement strand
TTGCCCCTGTGGTAAATTGAATGAGACCAGGTGCCAAATCCTTCGCTGTTATTCACTGGGACTGATAATTTCTGATGCAGATCTCATCACCATCATCTGCTTCTATCCCATCAATGCAAAGATCTACATGAAGCTAATGACAAAACCATTTTTGGGATACAAGAGTGGTGCAATAGGATATATGGATGATGAATAGTTAACTGTCACTTCTGACTTCTTTCTTTTGTATAATTTACATTGATATTTAACAATTAGTAATAGCCAGAATCAATCAATAATGTTTATTTTCAACAGTTGGGTATTGTACATCGATGAGACAAGCAAGGTGACATGATGCCACATGTCATAGCTGTGATGATCAAGCAATGACGTAAAGGCAGTAAATGGAATAATGAACGTCAGGTGAATTCCCCTGATCATTCTCCTACTGTAGTATGGGGCACCAGCAATAGATATCCCTACTCTATTACTGTGGTATCATTCATTTTCGCTGGCATTAATGTTCGCACAAACTTCGAAAATTCTATGTTTGCATGGTCCGTAAATTCATATATTTTAAATTTCAGCAGGAGCATGTTTTTCCCTTATCAAATCCTTAAACAGAACGTGTGCATAATCATTCGCTGTTACGTGGATATATATCAATGACAGTAGTCTGTTTGGTAGTAACAAACTGACTTTGTTATAGTAAAGTGGTTGATAGCAACTCACCTAGAAATGGACCTAAGAAATGACATTATTGTCAACGGTTTTTCAAAAGCTGCACTATAATAATCTGTCATACACGTGGTGAAAGGATTTGTCATGAAAGTACACACAGGTTGCTTATTAATACATGTAAAAATATTAATCATTCCCTTGCATGCTATCTTACAAATTTTCTGAAGCGAGAATGTGTTTGTCAATATCATCTTTCAGCAAACAGTAAATTTCCAAATCCATTGATTGTGTGGGATGATGAAGACAGAAATATATTGAAGAAAATATTTACGAAGCGACACACAAGCATAGGTCATAATCCGTTCATTTTTTCACACCTTTTTACTAAAGTAATATGCTACGGGATACCAAATCTCGTATTAGGATTATTTCAGTCTTACAAGTGGAGTGGTTAGTGATGTTAAACAGGTAATGGCGACGTTATGATGTGATTAAGGGACCTAGTATATCGTGGGCAAAACAACACTGACGTTAAGGGAATATGCCTACTCCTAAATCCAAGTATTGCTGTAGGTTTGGAGTTTTGTGTGATGTATTGACATGGACGAATCATCAGCATCATTATTAATGTCTTGCTAAATGAACTTTGTCTTCAACAGTTGTGCGTTAGATATGTGTAAGGGATAGGAGAGGCCTTGGATGAAATCCAACTCCTGTTGTTGCATGGGGGCAGGGTGACGTTGGAGTCGTGGAGGGCAATGTCTTTCCAATGGAGGGATGAGCAAGATGTCCTTCATTTTTGGTACTCTGGATTTTTCGATAGGCTTCTGCCTATCCGTTGTGATCCAATCACATGTGACTGGCAGCCAATATGTTTCTTAACAGGGTGTCAGTCGCTAGATTTATTTTCCTAGGGAATTGTTGCAGCGTTCAGTCATATACAGCCATGGGGATGGGATGTCGGCGTTGACGGGGAAACCAGGTTTTAGGCTGTTGAGTGAAGGTGTGCAGTATAGGAACACGGTCCAAGTGAAAAACGATGATGGCACTATCTAAAAAGTTGCGAAATTGACAGACACTAAGAGCCCTGCAGGCAATTCATAGTCAAAGGTAGAGTAGCCAAATTCCTCTTAGGACACTTTTCTACTGAAGATGGCCAATGGGCTGGGTGATCCATTGACCTCCTGCTTGAGTACTTAACCAATAGTGATGTCACTGATATCCGCGGAGAGAGAGAGAGGGGAATGTGGCACGGGAAAAGTGAGAGCAGCAGTAGTTGATAGGGCATTCTTTGCGTTGCCGAAGGCTGCTTCTGGAAAGGGACCAAATTTCAGATATTTTGGCTTGCCCTGGGGGGATGTGTAGAGGAAGAGGGGAATGGCGATGATGGCTGGCAGGCACCAGTTAAAATACTTTATCATGGCCAAGAATTCTTGAACTAGTTTGATGGTCGAAGGTGTGGGGGAAATCCAAACAGCTGCTACCTTCCCAAACATGCTGCGTACACCTGCAGGTGTGATGCAGTGTCCTAAAAATGATATCTCATTGCCGCCAAAGGTACTCTTTTCATACAGGACTACAGGATTGTTCTATTATGAACAGTCAAGTACGATGTGTATGTGACGGAAGTATTCTTCTTTGAAGGAACAGAACTCATGAATGTTATTTACATAAAATATGCAGAATGGGAGGTCCCATAAGATGCCATCCATGAGGCACTGAAAAGTGGCCCCAGCATTATTAAAACCAAAAAAGTAGTATTTGAATATGCAGGTACCGAAGGGGGTGGTAATGGCCGTAATCGGTATGTCTTCTGTGTTCATGGGCACCAAGTAATACTGGTTCAAGAGATCGAGAGTGGAGATCACCTTTGCTTTATGCAATTAGGCTTTAATGTTGGAAAGTGGCTAGTAATCGTGTTCTGCCTGCATTCTCAGATGCTGTCCTCTATCATGATGATGTGTAAGGACAACAACTTAGGGATCGAGGCCTTTAGACAAATGCAAAGTTCTTCATTTCAGTGAAAGATTGTTTAGTAACTTCCAAACAAGGCAGGGCCAGACTCCTAAATATGTCAAGCAGTGGAGCCCCCGTTGTGTTGATATGAGGACAAATACCATACCTGGCTGGAACTCTGAGCATTTGGAGAAGTTTAGGAAAGAAGACAACAGTATGGCGTGAGAATGTGGCTACTCTGATGTGGAACGTGAGGTCAGAGGGTCACGTTGAAGAGGAGATCAACCAGGAGGTAGAACTGGAGTAAGAAATCTGCACTAAATAATGGCAATGTTACATCGGGAACGAGGAATTTCCTATGGTATTTGGCACTCTCAAATGATAGTGTTATTATCTCTTACCCATGAGTGGGTATTTCATATCCATTGGCAGCTATTAGACGGTTGTCAGTAGGCTTCGAATGACTAAGTTGTGTCCTGGAGATTGACTTTAATAGATCGGAATGGCTAGCCACAGTGTCTACCAAATGCCGCACATCCGTACCTGCATCATGTAAAAAAAAAAAAAAAAAAGGAAAAAAAAAATCAATAACAACTGGTAGGTCACTGCCATAAGCAATGTACTGCACATTTTATTTGCACTGACAACTGTCTGCCCATTTCTTCGCAGCAACCACGAATCGAGAGAGGTACTAGCAGAACTGTGGCTGATGAATATCAGTATGTGACTCGAGAGGTTGTTGGTTGAAACATGAGCAAGGGGTTGCATACATGGGTGGTAGGCAGCTTTGTGGCTGCTCTGACATGTCATGCAGTGGGCATCTGTGTCTTCCGTATTCACATAAGTTTTGGTTAGTCTTGAGTATTTGTCTTCTTTTTTTCAGGATTGGAAGTGTTGATGGAAAATGTGGTGAAGAGGCTCTCCATAAGGGAGTTGACTTTGGATGTCAGGTCCTTCATGGGCGAGGTATTAAAATATGGGATGGTGGTGCGTATGGTTTTGGGTGGGCGTCGTACCAAAAAATACACTGAGTAGGTTCAATTCCCAAAGAGAGCTGTTTGGGGTAAGTAACAGGCGAGTGATATTGGTCTTTTACCTGAGGTTGAGCGAAGACTTTTGGCCTCCCAAAAGATTGGCTATACAGGCAGCTGAGGATGGTGAATACTGCTCCAATAGTTATGTTTTGAGAGCATCATACCCAATTGAGCTTTCCTTGGTCGCCAAGCCAATCGGAGATTTCTTGGAAGTTTACTCGGGGATTGCTGTAAGGCCTAGTCTACTTTGTTGTTTGAGTGTGTCACACCCTTGATGGGACACTAAATTTCAGCAATCTGGAACCAAGAAAACACTTCTCTTTTGTTGAAGGCGGTCGTAGAATCCGGATCGATGGGCGACATTGTAATAATGAGAGCTTGTTGCAGTGGGTGAAAAATGGCGGTGAGGAGCTAATCACTCTAGGGGTCAGCAATGTTCGATGTAGTTGTTACTCGTATGAGCTAACAGAGAGACAAGATGAATGCTGGTAAAGCTTATTTGAAATTCAATAAGCTTATATACAGGCAGTTTTGAGCAAGAATGTCCTAATCATTCAAATAAAGTAGAAGAAGCGATCTCAACCTTAAGCAGGTTATTCTATTATCAGTGCAACAGAGAGCGAGAGCTAAAAAAAAAAGAGATACCATTACATTGTGTGAGCGTATATAAAATATGTGCAGAACAGATGTATTATATTCAGTCCAGCATGCTCTCCTTAGCCAAAAAACATATTTACTTATAAACATTATGAAAGATTTAGTGTTTTTATTACATGTTACGATATTTACATACAAATTGTTTAAGTAGGAACTTTTAGCAAAAGATCTTTCTAAATTTAGATTGGTAAAATTTATAAAGCTTATTTTAGTCCAGGGTCTCGGTTATATCACATTCTGCAGATAGCATCACCAAATAATCTAGTCTCTATTGTGAAATACCTGACCGTAAGTATGATTCAATCAGTTTTAATTTAGAAAAACTTATCTTAGCAATACATCTCTTACAAGTCTATCCTCAAAGCAACAAAAAACATTAGGAATGCCGTGAATCAATTGTTTATAACCATATCTAAACAGACCTTGATGAAAAGTTTTCAAAGCATCAATTTCCTTAGCCATCTACACCCTTGTTTGTTGCAGTAGCTACCTCTTCCTCAGCATTTTGTTTCAGTTTGCTGCCAGTTAAAGTTTTTCCAAGGTCTCTTGCCGAGTTCTTTAGTCTTAGCCTACCATTAGTAAGTCCTAGGAATAATTTTATATATCTTGTAAGCTGTGTTAATCTAGGTACTAGAGATTGTCTACCTTTGCCAAGTACTAAGGTAAGCCATGGAACTAAATATCTTTCTTTTG
>NC_090744.1:51234637-51262137 GCF_036898095.1 Palaemon carinicauda | reverse complement strand
TGACATTGTTGAAACTGAAAAGAGTGAAATAAGAAGGCATCTTTCATAAATAATGTGCATGTATGTTGAAAGGTGTAGCTCATGACAATGAATGCGTATCGCGTTAGTTGGTACACTGGCTACATAGGACGCCATGACGTTGCATAATGAGCGGAGCTATGTTTAAAGTCCCCCTCGTGAAAAGAGCCTATCTGTATTGATTCAGGGGTCGTCCATGACCTAAGATCTATCTGCAGTGGAAATTTCGTCAATATCCGTTTTGTAGTGTTGATCTAATCTTGTCCACAGACCTAATTGAATAAATAAATAAATTACAATCCGGATGCGGATCATGTCCAAAATTTAATGGGGTTGTCCTTGACCTAAGATCTATCTCTGGTGGTAACTTCGTCAATATCCGTTAGTAGTTTTGAAGTAATCGTGTCCAATGGCACACATTCAAATAAATAAATAAACTAAATCCGGATCCGGAACATATCATCTCCAAAATTTAATGTGTCCACCCGTGACCTAAGATCTCCTGTATATGGGATGAAAATTTAGTCAAAATCCGTCGAGTATTTTGACAATCTTGAAAATGGCGAAAAATGCAAATCTGGATCAACTAAAAATTTGGTAAATGTCTAGGAGAAGTCCGCAACCGTTTTTCAAGTATTAACGACGAAAAACGGCAAAAAACAACCAGATTATTGTTGCACAGTGCATAGAAACATGAGGAAATGAATAAAAAAGAACTAAGACTTAACTCTTACACACAAAATGTAAGCATAAACCTACTACTACAATTATGGGGGACCCCAGTTGGAAGCGGGGTTTTTTTGGGGGGGGAGGAGGAGAAAAGTGATTTTTCGGGGCACTACCGAACATAATAAAACCAACTAACCTACCCAGGGGGGCCTGTACCCCTACCTAGGCCTACCGGGGGCGGGGGGTCCGCCCCCCCTGCGACCCCCCCCTTAAGGTCACAGTGATTTTCAGGGCACCACCGAACCTAATACACTCACCTAACCTAGCCTAATAGCCCTCTACCCCTACCGGGGGGGGGGGCCTCCGCCGCCCCTGCGACCCCCCCTTAAGGACACTACCTAACACATCCATCAAACCAAATCCAAAGTGATGGTACTGCTCTATACATCGTTATACTATCACCATTATAATATACTCCATAAATTTATGAAGCTTACCTTAACCTGTTGGATGATAAAGATGTGCTGCTGCTTTGAGGAAAACGTGAAGCCGTTGCGAAGGTTCCCTGACATGCAGGACAATTTTTATTTTGTAAAATTAAATTGTGTCTCTGGCACAAATCCACTAGTTTTTCAATATAACCCCGAAAAAATTAGAACAAATTCATGGTAACTTAGGAAACAGTCAGGACAAGAAGATGGAATTTCAACTTCTTGTGCAACATGAGATGACATGCTTGCTATGGCCTCCATGTCTAAGAACGAAATGAAATGCCTGGGTAAGATAATGTATTGTCGCGCTGTTGTATTGTTGCGCTGTTGTATTTTCGCGCTGTGATTGGCCAAACGTGTAAGACTTCATAGTGGACTAGTTTTGTCTGCGGATTATAGTGGTTACAGGGCTCATTTGAGCAAAAACCAGACACAGTCAACAATAACAACAGACTTAGAAAAATCTGGGAGGAAGACAAGAGTAGCGTGAGTTTGATCCTCGATATTTCGACTATTATTGATTTTCACTAAATTATCTCAATGGTATACATTATTTACATACATTCCTACACATTCTAGTAAAATAAATTGAATATCACTGATATCTTCATGCGGCCCTCTCCTAGACATTAACCAAAAATTTTCATGTAGTCGTCCATGACCTAAGATTTATTAGAGATAATAAGTTTGTCAAAATCGGCCCAGTGGTTTCTTGTCTACAGGAAACAGCTCCAAAATTTACAAGGGGAGTCCATGTCCTAAGGTATATCTTCGGTGAAAATTCCATCAAAAACTATCAAGTAGTTTGGGCGTAATCCTATCCACAGGCAAATGTCAACAGACCGCGTGAAACTAACAATTACTGAATATTAATGGATGTTTTTAATAGTTCATAATTAAATTTTTCCATTGATGAAATAAATAGCCCAAAAATGGTTGATAATAAATAAAAAGAATAATTAGGAATTCCTTGAGTTTTTGCGCCTGGAAAAGAATGGTTGATTTCACTGTGTCGATTTTACATTTACAAAATAGAATAACTTTGCCTCATTTTGGTCATATAGATACCATTTCAGTAAGATGAAAATTCCAAGTGAAGGGTTAACCGTAATAATTATCAGAGTTCTTTAGTCAAGCATTTTCTTTCCAGGAATATTCTTCATTTAATACAGAAATATTAAATCGTTGATAAAGTTGATCTTGGTCTAAAGATGGTAAAACGAAAATACATGAATAGATACATAAGAGAAGATAAAAAGTCAGATAGCGTGATGTGAAACAAATTTTATATGAGAGAGAGAGAGAGAGAGAGGAGAGAGAGAGAGAGAGAGAGAGAGAGAGAGAGAGAGAGGAGATTAGGTCTTCGGAACCAGAAGAATAAAATCACTACAAAGAGGAAGAGCAACCAAATAAAAAAGAAGTAAAAAGCAAGAAAAAGAATAATGAAGTCAAATTAAGTCAAAGATATATGATCTAATTATGGTCAAGAAAGTAGCAGGAATATGAATTTAGATGCTGCGTCTGTGTTGCAAGACAGAGAGAGAGAGAGAGAGAGAGAGAGAGAGAGAGGAGAGAGAGAGAGAGAGAGAGAGAGAGAGAGAGAGAGAGAGAGAGAATGCTTGTGCAGTCTAATTTGGTGGATGATGAATAAAAGCAAGTGGTGAGACGAGGTTGGTGAAAGAATGCTTGAAGAGAATTCTGTGGCAAGAATTTTTAGAATTGGGCTTCGCATAATAAGTCTTCATGAATAATAGGACAACGCTTTGATTGCAATGAAATTCAGGAACGTTTATTTTCTTTTCTCAGAATTAAAAAGTCAATAAAAGAAACAGGATCCTAGCTATATTTAAATTGGCATTTGAGAGATCTTTTTTTCTCAATGAGGCAGTGAAATATGGCTCTTTAGGATTTAATGGAAGTTCCTTATGATACTCCTTCAAGTGATTAAGATGAAGAGAAAGTTATATTTTAAATGTTTGTGGGTTCGTATATTTCAATGCATGTGTTCATTTCTCTCTCTCTCTCTCTCTCTCTCTCTCTCTCTCTCTCTCTCTCTCTCTCTCTCTCTCTCTCTCTCTCTTTCACACACGCACACAACACACAAAGGCAGCATCAACATACATATTTCTGCTACTTTCACATCCAACTAGATCTATCTCTTTAACTTCACTGGGCTCCATTATTCTTTTTCTTTCTTTTCACTATTTTATGTTTTTTTTCCCTCTTTGTGCTGCTTTTATTCTTCTGGTGAAAATATACTTTGCTTCTTTTCTTATTCACGGATAAAATCACGAATGAAATATCTGGTCAGCCATTTAATACACTGCTTTGAGAAAAGAATTATGTTAATGTCATATATATATATATATATATATATATATATATATATATATATATATATATATATATATATATATACATACATACACAAACACACACACACACACACATATATATATATATATATATATATATATATATATATATATATATATATGTAATGATTAGAATAGTTAATATTACATGTTTAAAACAAATGACGTAATATGTCATGTTGGTTGGAAGAGCTAACCCTGGGATTTGCTGTAGTCATTCAAATTGTAAACCGGACGTATAATGTAAACCTATGCAAACCTCGGCAACTTGACATTCTTCTTAACTGTCAACACATTGTCTCATCGTGTGAAAGTTTGTGACGTCACCGGATGCAGGTGTCTTCCGATTCCGTCACGTTGCTAAAGTAAACCAAGCATACGATATCTGTGATATCGATAATTTATTCAGTTCATATCTAAACTTCACCAGAATTGGTCATCTGGACCAACACAGCTTCCTCCAGTGATGGAGATGTTTAACTCTGTTGTTTTTATATAATAAAGACTTAAAAACTATTAAGATGTATTCATGTACCATTTAAATACATCTGAAAACAACTCATACTCAAATGTGTGCTTAATACAGTAGCACGCCAATAAATGGTGGCAGCGATTAAACTCTAAGACAGCGATTAAACTCTAAGACAGCGATTAAACTCTAAGACAGCGGTTAAACTCTAAGAATTAGAGAAAAATCTTCAAGACTTCAAAATAAAAGCTGTAAAACCAGAGAAATATCTTCAAGACTTCAACATAAAAGCTGTAAAACCAGAGAAAGATCTTCAAGACTTCAAAATAAAAGCTGTAAAACCTGAAAAAGATCTTCAAGAACTCAACATTATCTACAAGAATCTACAATTTTGACTAAGTCCAACGGAAAAGCTAACATCAATATATGTTAGGATACAACCTGAATCTTCAATCAACATCCTAGGAAACCCAAGGACTGGCGTTCAACAATTGCAAGACATACCCAGGAAGAACTACATTCAACAAGAAACTAGAACGAGACATCGCTAACAAAACATCAAGAGAGAGAGAGAGAGAGAGAGAGGACGTGTCGACTTCATATATAAGCTAAGTACAGATATTTTGTATTCATTTCAGTTTGGGTAGTGAAGTGTAGTTATCACAAGTCGGTAGTCGATTATTACTGGGGTGAGTGAATTCCTAAACTTTGTTATAAGAAACTCCGAATTCTCATTTAGAATTTTTCTTTCTTTGTGCTAATTCCTTTTTCTTTCAGAAACTCTTGGGGGAATGTTTTGGGATTAGTAACAGTGTTGGGGGAATTTGATTATACATATGCGTTTACGCAGTGGGCGTCTGTACTCATATAGATATTTTGATAGAATTGAAAGGGGTCAAAGAGATAGAAAAAAAAAATACAGCTGTCATGGCTCCTCCTGTCAGCCCTACCCCTGGACCTAGTGGTGTAGGCCAGGCTAATCCTCCTCCAATTGTGACGCTTGTAAATGCCAGGTCAGCAATCCTTCCTTTTCAAGGTCGGGTCAACGGGTTCTTGCCACAAAATGTGGAGTCATGGATTTCATCCGTTGATGCCCATTTAAATGCCAAACAAATCGTAGATCCTTTTGTACAATTACAAGAAGCTAAAAGTTTTATAGATTTTTCTAAGGGGGATGCGAGTGCGTATTTAAGAGGTGTTTCATTTCAGGAAGCAGTTACTTGGGATGATTTCAAAGTTAGGTTACGCGCGATCTATGGGGGTGAGGAAGCCTTGGATGTAGTGTTAACGTTACGAAATACACTTAATCAAGCCACTATGAATAGGCTTAATGTTATTGAGAGAGCAGCTCTCATAGCTGATAGGCTTAACGAATATCAGGACATTTTAGGTAATTCCACTTGGGTTACTAACGATAACATCTCCGTGAAAGATTTTTTACGATTAATGTATTTAACTTGCATGACACTTATGTTGCCTGAAGCTTTAGTGTGGTGTTTTGATAAGAAGTTAATGCCTGCAAGTACGGAATTGGATGTCTATAAACAGATAAAGAAACACATGTCCAAGTGTCCAGATCTCGATCCCGTGTTAACTCAAGTTTTTGCTAAGAATGAAACAAAACCACAAACAGTGAACGTAATTAACAGTCCAGTAGCGGGAGTGACGTGTTACAACTGCAAACGTCAAGGTCACATAAGCGCAGACTGTAGAACGAAATTTTGCTCAGTTCACAACACAGCATCACATTCTTATAGTCAATGTTACGCGCGTAAGACACAACAATATCCTAGAAATACACAGTCAATTCCACAGTCAGTTCCATATGGAAATAAAAAGAAAAATCCTCATTTTAACAATAAGAAGAAACAACAAAATATCAATGCAGTTCAGAGTCCGAAACAAACAAACACTTCTTCAAATATCGCTGAGCCTGGGCCGTCAAACCAGACCTCGCAAGGTCAGTCTAATTTTCAGAATGTGCAGAGCAAAGCAAATACCACATAGTTAACTCTAGAGGGGAAGAGAGTGATGTTGGGTCAAGGTCATTTATGTCAACATCAATAGTATTGAATAATCAATTTAATGTTTTATCAGATAATTGTGAGACAATAGATTTTCCTATGAAACACACGGCCGCATTAAGTAAAACAGTGCATGCTCCCGTAGATTTGCAACGAATTCATACAGTAATAAGCCAAAATGAGTTACGGCCAACCTTATATGCTGTAAATTTAGAACACAAATCCTTTACGTTATTTTTTGACTCTGGTAGTCCACGTAATATTATGGATTTGAAGACACATCATTTGTTGTTTTCGAACTTTCCGATTGAAAAATCAGGAATTAGACTCTCAGGTATAGGAAATATTGAATTAAACGTCATAGGCATAACTCATATTCAGTTCAGAGTCGGTAATCGCACGTTTGCCGATACATTTGTTGTTGTAAAAAACATTAATATGTATCCAGCTGTAATTATAGGATACCCATCTATGGGAAATCCAAACATTATCGTAGCTCCTGCCAAGCACGGCATGTATATCAAAGGGAAATTCTATAAGTCTTCTAATACCTTAAAGTCAGTTTTGGATAAAAAGGAGACGACAAATGTAACCGTAACGTACGTTGAAGAACCAATAACTTGTCTCACTAATAAAGAAATAATATACGCGACCCAGCAGAATTCTCGTTCACCCGTAATATCATCTTGCACGCAATATATCGAACCAAACATACCTTCGAATTTAATAGTGCAAATAAAGAAAACACTACCGGGATCTGAAATATTAATCCTATCCGATACTTTGAAAACTAACGGATTGTCTGTCACACAAGCTATTTATACAGTAGGCTCACATCAGCAATGTAATATCGAAGTCTGTAATCATTTAAATAACACTTTAGTAATTCACAAAAATCAACATATCTTGGATGTAGAAGTTTATAAACATCGTATTCTTACCGTTGCTGAAATCAATCACTCTCAATCAGTTGCGGATGAATCCCTTTTGCGATCTATTAAAAATAAAATCAGTAAGGACATTCAAGACGAAGAAATTCAGCAGAAAATTTTTGAACTTTTAACTAAATATACAGATGTCCTCTCCACTGCGGATGGATCCTTAGGAAAAACAGATGTGATCGAGCATCAAATAAGGTTAAAAGACAAGCAGAAAATTATATATGTACCCTCGTACGGACTCCCTATGAAATTCCAGAATGAAATAAATGATGAAGTAGGTAAAATGTTAGAGGAAGGAGTCATTAGAAAATCAAATAGCCCTTATAATTTTCCTTTATTGGTTGTACCGAAAAAAGATCGAACATGGCGTATCTGCGTCGACTTTCGTCGTCTAAACTAGGAAACGATCCCTGATCGATTCCCAGTGCCATATACTGACGATATTTTGTCTTTGTTAGGTCAGAATAAATATTTTACCAGTTTGGACTTACTTAAAGGCTTTCACCAGATATCATTAGAAGAAGATAGTATCCCATACACAGCCTTCAGCACAGCCAGGGGACATTAGGAATTTTTACGGATGCCTTTTGGTTTACGTTGTGCTCCTATAACATTTACAAGAATGATTAACATAGTGTTTGGAGACTTGTTAGGGGATATATTGCATGCCTATATGGATGATCTTGTAATCTTTTCCAACACCTTAGAAGAACATCTACGTAAGTTAGAACTAGTACTACAGAGATTAAGACAACATAACTTAAGGGTAAAGATTAGTAAGTGTGAGTTTTTCAAAACAGAATTAATATATTTGGGTTTCATGGTGTCAAGCCAAGGTCTTAAAGTAGTCCATGATAAGGTGTCGGCTATACGTAATTTTCCCATACCTACTAATGTCAAGGGAATACAGCAATTTCTGGGTTGTAGTGGATATTACAGGCGTTTTATACGCAACTGTTCAATAAGAGCCGCTCCTTTAACTGATCTTACGAAGAAGGGCGTAGATTTCATATGGTCTGAGCAACATCAACAGGCGTTTAATATTTTGAAAGATGAACTGTGTAGTTCTCCTATCTTAAAATTTCCTGACTTCGGTAAGGAATTCTTCATTGCAACAGACGCCTCAGACTTAGGAGTAGGAGGGGTATTGCTTCAGCAATATGATAAACAGTTTTTCCCGATAGCTTTCTATTCTCGAAAATTGAGAACTTCCGAAAGTAAGTATGCAGTAATAGACAAGGAAGGACTAGCTATTGTTAATTCGCTAGTGCATTTTAAGTTCATAATTTACGGTTATCCCGTTAAGGTTCTTACTGACCATAAACCACTAACAGAGTTCTTTAAAGGCTTTAACCACAGCCCTAAACGAACTCGGTGGCATTTGATCATTCAAGATTTTGGCGCAAGAATCGGGTATTTACCTGGGAAAGCAAATATCATTGCGGATGCATTATCACGCAACCCCGTGTCATCTTGTACGGAGCCTTTAGCTGAATTAATAGATATATCAACATCCATGCCTATTGTAAAAACAATATCTGAACAAGAAGATTTAGCCTGGAGTGCTGAATTGTTACAGACTGAGCAAAGAAAAGATCAGAAAATAGAAACAATTATAAATGCTTTGAAAGGCAATCATAAAGAAAAGGAATATATAAAGTATAAGCAGCAGAATTATATAATCAAAGATAATATTCTGTGTAGGACTGTGACAAGGAAAACCCGCAATACACCACATGTAACTAACGACCAGGTAGTAATACCAATCTCACTTATTTCCACTGTCCTGAATTGATTGCATTCAAATCCATTACATGGACACCCTGGGTTCTCATTAATGTCACAGAAAGCCAAATCATTGTTTTATTGGCATACAATGCTTACAGATATAAAAAGACACATAGCTAATTGTCGCACATGTCAGGAAAACAAAGGGCATACGAAAACACCTGTCAGCCTAGGAGCTTATCCTGTGCCCAATCAACCCTTTGAAAGAATACATTTAGATTTGTTAACAGGATTTTACGAGTCAGACAGAGGAAATAAGCACCTCTTAGTAATTATAGATGCTTTAACACGATATACAGAACTAATAGCGCTTAAAACTAAAACTGCGATTGAATGCGCTAGGAAGTTTTACGAGTGTTACATTTGTAAACATGGAATTCCACACATGATAATCTCAGACTCGGGTGGTGAATTTAATAATCACTTTCTTACCTCATTGTGTGAATTCCTCAACATAAAGAAGATTAATACCATGATATATCACCCAGAGTCGAATGGGCTAGTGGAAAGAGCAAATAGGAAGATATTAAATATATTGAGGGTAACACTAGGGGGATCAGACCCCAACTGGGATATTGCAATACCGGCGGCACTGAGTACTCTGAATCATTCATATCATATATCAATTAAAATGTCACCGCATGAAGCATTGTATGGTACCCCAGTTAGAACACCTTTCCATGTATTAACGCCTACAACTAATCTATCAAATCCTTTAAAAGAATGTATAAATGCAAGTATAAGTCGATATGATATCCTTCGAAAGAATTTAGAAGAATCACAAATCATAATGAAAAGGAATCATGATAAAATAGCGAAACCAACTAAAACATATACCGTGGGTGATAACATCTATGTTCAAATCAATGTCAGAAAAGGGCTCAACTATAAATTAACACCTAAGTTTGAAGGCCCATTTAACATTTTGGAAACATTAACGGCCAATAGGTTTAGAATTCAAAACGTAGCCCAACCCACGGATGAGAGAATAGTACCATTGGCTCACATAAGAAATTAAAAAGAAAAGAGAGAAAAAGAAGTGAGGGAAAATTCTGTTCTGTTTTGTGTGATTAAAAGTTTTCTTTTTAATACAGGAGTAATTACATATATTTTTTCTCGTTACAGGTTTCCAAGATGAATTTTTTGTTGTTGGGAGTGATATTGTTCGCTCAGACATTTTTCTCGTATGGGATGAGTTCTAAGACTAAAGATATGTGTTTTAAATATGGCAATGTAGTTGAAAGACAAGAAGACATTTTTATTACGTCAACTAACGTAATTGTAGAAGTGAATATGCAAGCAATTTTTCTTCAAGAGAATGATGTCATTAGCTTAAGAACCGCCATTTCAAGGTTTTCTGCATCATTGGATGAGTTGCATAGAAGACATTTTCATTTGACTACTAAGAGTTTGCTTGGATCAACATTAAAAGTTGCAGAGATGCTATCTGATGACTTGAAAAATAAGACTGGCGAGACAGGATCTTTGGCTTATGACCTTTTGATGTGGACTGTAGGACACGAACATAAAGAAAGACGGAATCCGTTCATTTATGCTGCATTAAGCATCTTTGGGTCTGTTGCAAGTTTAGGTTTAGGAATTTCCAATCGTCTTAAAATTAGTAATCAAAATAAGAAAATTGAGTTCTTGACTCATAAAGATGAATTGATTATGTCAGAACTAAGGGATCAGTTAGCTTCAATCAATAAAATTATGGATTTATTAAATGAACATTCAGATAATATCGTTCAAATTATGGAAGTACAGGATTTGTTGGCAACATTAACGTATTATGATTCAAAGATAGATCACATACATAACAGAATTGCACATTTCATTGAGAAATCCAAGGATTATGTAGAAGCTATCACGTTAGCAACTAAAGGTGTATTGTCGCCCCATTTGTTGCCTATACGTTACTTAAAATTAGTTCTGAAGAACGGAAGGGATAAACTAGGCTATGTTCCTTTGTTAGACGAACATAGGTTAGAATTTTATTACAGCCTAATTACAGTAAACGTAGATAATGACAAGATTAGGATTACAGTTCCCTTTGATTCTTCTGATGCCTGGCAATCTTACAGGATATCACCATTTCCGACTTTCATGACGAATCACTCAAATCCAGTAATATCCAGTTTGACAGGACACGTATTGATTTCCCCAGACAAGGAAACATATACGGTCATTAAAGACTTAAATCAATTAACTCACTGTTCAGACGCAATGGATAGAAAAATATGTACAGCTGACTCATTTGAATTCCGTAAAAACTTAATGGATTCATGCGAGTTAGGTATAGTGCTAGACGGTGCTCTCTCCCATACAAGTGAAAATTGTCTGGATAAGCTTTATCCCTTTGACAATAAAGAATTCAATTGCAGACTGAATAATGGCTCGTGGATACGATACGACAAGGACGGCTTCAATGTATCATGCCCGGACGGATCCACATCCTTTACACACATCTTCGTCGCAGCAGATGGTTGTGTCTGGACTTCCCCGAATTCCATGGTGACTGGTCTACGGACAATCATCAGAGAACGAGCCTACTTCGCGAACTTCACGTGGACCTCTACAATGCCAGCACTTCCTCTCCCATACAACGGAAATGTGGCAAAGCGGTTGATGAAACTTACCGAAAAGGACCACCTGTCACCGACTTATAAAGAAATTCTTCACCCCATACTACTGGCTGGTTTGTGTTTCACGGTGGTGATATTTATCGCCGTGAACATCCTTGTTTGGCGTAGGTTACGGCACAGCAAGCAGCTAAAAAGGAATGAGTTGTATAGCCCCGACAATAACCCCTATTTAATCCAGTTCAAAGCTGTTTGAGTGGCCACCTCATTCGCTAAGGGAGTAATTTGTCGGGAAGATGTTTGTATGAAAAGCTGATTAGTACGCTAGTAATATGTAATTAAAGAAATTCTCTACATTTGCATTGTTAAAAATACATTTAAAACAACATTTAAAAAAAAATAAAATAAAAAAAAAAAGGATATAAATCATTTTTTCTCTCGGCATCTAATAAAAATATATAAGCCGGAATGTTAGAAAAGAAAAGAGAAAAAAAAAATATAATAAAATATATAACAGAATCTATGGGCATCTAATAAAATATATCAGCCCTATATATATATATGTATATATATATATATATATATATATATATATATATATATATATATATATATATATATATATATATATATATGTACGAAACCGTGGTACGTGTACGTACCAGGAATTCGTGTTTGTGCACTAAAAATTGAGTATTTTGTTTCTGACAAAGGTAACAATTATTCTTTATCAAGTTACCGAATCATGTGTAAGTCAGAATTTATTTAGTTTTTTGGTACCATGTAATCATTTGCTAGCAATGTACCATATGTATGATCTTGGTTTTATTATGCATTTTTCTTTTTGCTTTGGTAATATCTTTTTTGTATGCATTATTGTTATTTTTTTTTGATGTGCCTATTTTGGACATTCGTCCTCAGTTGATTATGGCTAAAGTTAAACAAAGAATAATGCGTATGTCCAGTCACACCTAATGACCATGTTTCGGCTTGTTGTTAAATTTTTGTAAAAAAATTGAGATAGCTGGCCGAGCTTATGTAATGATTAGAATAGTTAATATTACATGTTTAAAACAAATGACGTAATATGTCATGTTGGTTGGAAGAGCTAACCCTGGGATTTGCTGTAGTCATTCAAATTGTAAACCGGACGTATAATGCAAACCTATGCAAACCTCGGCAAATTGACATTCTTCTTAACTGTCAACACATTGTCTCATCGTGTGAAAGTTTGTGACGTCACCGGATGCAGGTGTCTTCCGATTCCGTCACGTGGCTAAAGTAAACCAAGCATACGATATCTGTGATATCGATAATTTATTCAGTTCATATCTAAACTTCACCAGAATTGGTCATCTGGACCAACACAGCTTCCTCCAGTGATGGAGATGTTTAACTCTGTTGTTTTTATATAATAAAGACTTAAAAACTATTAAGATGTATTCATGTACCATTTAAATACATCTGAAAACAACTCATACTCAAATGTGTGCTTAATACAGTAGCACGCCAATATATATATATATATATATATATATATATATATATATATATATATATATATATATATATATATATATATATATATATATATATATATATACATATCTATATATATATATATATATATATATATATATATATATATATATATATATATATATATATATATATATATATATACAAACACATAACTATCGCTTCCAATTATGACACCGGAGGCTCTAAAAGAAGTCAGATTCGCCAGGATTTACCTGGTGAAAAATCAGTCTCTTACCAACGAGTTTTCCTCAACTTCCCAGCCTACTAGGTGAAAAAAAAATTATAGCTTTCTTTTTTATTAGGTGGAATTACCCCTAATGAGTCAATATGGATGTAAATCAACGCAAAATCGTGTTCCAATAAAAATAAATTTCTACCTCATTCATGGGATCGAACATTAACCCCTTCAAATGAAAGGCCAGGTCACTTCCAACAATGCTACCAGAAGCTGTAATATATATATATATATATATATATATATATATATATATATATATATATATATATATATATATATATATATATTTATATATATATATATATATATATATATATATATATATATATATATATATATATGTATATATACATAAATATTCATATATATATATATATATATATATATATATATATATATATATATATATATATATATATATATATATATATATATATATATATATATATGTATTTATATATATTTATATATATATATATATATATATATATATATATATATATATATATATATATATATATTTATATATATTTATATGTATATATATATATATATATATATATATATATATATATATATATATATATATATATGTGTGTATATATATATATATATATATAAATAAATAAATATATATATACATATATATAAATATATATATATATATATATATATATATATATATATATATATATATATATATATATATATATAAATAAATATATATATATATATATATATATATATATATATATATATATATATATATATATATATATATATATGTATGTATATATATATGTTGTCCAGGGCCCCAGCCACCCATTGAGATACTATCGCGAGAGAGTTAAGGGGTCTTTCGACTAAACAGATGGTACTACATTGGATCCTTTTCTCTTGTTACCGTTCATTTTCCCTTTGCCTATTCTTTACATGTTCTCCTCTGTCCTCATACACCTTACAACAGAGATAACCAAACAATTCTTCATCACCTAAGGGGTTAATGCACTAATTGTTCAGTGGCCACTTACCTCTTGGTAAGGGTAGAACAGAATCCTTAGCTATGATACGCAGCTCTTTTAGAAGAAGGAAACTCTAAAATCAAACCATTGTTTTCTAGTCTTAAATAGTGTCATAGCCTCTGTACCATGGTCTTCCACTGTCTTGGGTTAAAGTTCTATTGCTTGAGGGTACACTCGAGAACACTAATTTATCTTATTTTTCTTCTGCTTGTATTGTTAAAGTTTTTTTTTAGTTTATCTATGAGATATTTATTCTGATGGAGTTACTCTTCTTAAAATATTCTATTCATTTTTTATTCCTTTCCTCACTGATCTATTTTCCCTGTTGGAGCCTCTGGGCCTATAGCCTCCTGCTTTTTCAACTAGGGCTCTAGCTTAGCTAATAATAATAATAAATAATAATATATATATATATATATATATATATATATATATATATATATATATATATATATATATATATATATATATATATATATGTATGTGTATATTTTTATTAGTGATGGTCTTTGCACCATTATTTTCAAACAAAAGACCCCGCCAGCAAGGACCAGTCGAAATGCCACAAGCGTTGAGACCCTACCCAGAGCCTCACCACCTTCCTACCCATCCTATACCTGTATACTCACCTGAGGGGTCATTTCAAACATCTTCAAAAATGCAAGTGGCCGCTCAACGCTGCCACAAAGGGAACCCTGGAGAAGTCAGGAGGCCTTTTGATGGAGGGTGTCGTGAGACGAGACCAAGGCCGATGACCAATAGGAATGTGGTCAGGCCAATGACCACCCCCCGCCCTATTTGGGGAAAAAAGGGGGTACCTCGACCTAGGAGCCGCTGGGCATCGGTCTTCACTTTCCAACCTCCATGGGAGAAGGACCTGTGATACGTTCTCCACAAGGAAAGAGACAGTCCTTTTTATGAGGGTAAGATGTCTGTTTGAGTACCTCATCCTCATCATCCTTATCCAACCTCCCATCTCCCTTCTTTATCACATCCCATCCTTCCCTTTTATCATTGATGAAAGATTCTACCCACTGAGCCTTTATTATCCCAGCCTTATATCCCAAGTACGCTTGCCTTTCACTCCTAACCTTATTTAATTCACCCTGTGACAGCGTTAATTCCCAGGCGATATTGTTTAAATTCCTAAGTTTTGCACTTTTATTTCATTTGCTTAAAAGATTCAACCACACAATTCATCATGTTCGCAGACTGTAGAAGTGAGTGATTAGTTAATATTTTAATTTATATCCCTTTCCAGGGAATGAGATTGCCGTGCTGAAGTATGCTCCCTTTTTATTCATTTATTAGTGCTGTAAATATATTTAATTTTTTTTTTGTCGGTAACTATTGTCTTATTGCGACTAGTGACCTTCCATTGATAATTTTTTCTTATTTTTTTGTTCATGCCCTGAGTTTTCTAAGTAAGGCCGGACTCACAAGGCCTGGCGTAACAAAGTGGTGACCTTGCCAGGATTCACTAAGAATAGTAATTTCAATTTATTGTTATTAAAGTAAAAAATCCCCCCTCTCTCTGTCTTTACCGACGAGAAAAATCTTAATTTCATTTTAAAGTAAATTCTTTTATCACCGGAGCTGGAATCGTAGAAGAAAACAGCCAAAGCATTTAATTTTATTGTTAAAATCTTGTTTATTTGTGCATGTGTTTGCACCGTGAAACCTTTTGTTTTTAAAAACCACGTGGTAGGCTTCAGTTCCCTTGTTCGGCAGATAGCCAAACGTCTCTAACGAATTTGCCTTGTGTTCATTTTGAAGGGCGATTGTCAGAGTGGTAAAGATTTATCAAATATATTGAGCAGTAAGTGAAAGTTTTAAATCTTGTTGAAAATAACTGAAGAGATATTTAAGAAATTCTCCGAAAACGCAATGGTAATCTCAAGTGGGGCCTGCCTGAAATAATTTGCCCACAGCCGTGTTTTTGAACAAAGCCAAGGTTTGTTATTGTATGGTCCTCACTTCACTTCGCATTCTCTACAGGTATAAACATAATAAAACATTAAATTGCATTATAGCGCACCGTGCCGGTTGACGCCAGGTTTATTTTTCCAATGAATCAAACTTTTGAAAAAATATAGATGTAACATCACATATTCTAATAACTTCTACAAACTTCTGTACTGATATAGCAGTGCATATTTAAAACAAAATGAACAACTTTCAAATTAACATATAAGCCTCCTCCTGCCGCCCAGGAATAACCATAGATAAAAAACAAAATCTCAAGTTTTGAAAAAACTATGGAAACCTGTGTATCCACGGCAATAATGCAGAGTAACTCAAATTTGAGTGGTGGAACCTCACTCTTGTACTACTAATAAATAATAATGATAATATTAATCATAAATTTGACTTGCTCGGGCTAGCGTGCGCTAGAAAGTGACCACTTACTAGATACCTCTTCAAACATCGAATAAGTTTCACCCAACACTAAATTCTCATTGGCCATTGCCTACATAACAACTGAACTTAAGTAACAAGACACTAAAGATCTGCTTACATGTCGTTAGGACAATTATTTTTCGCTATACTTCGTAACGCGAAAAAATTCTAGTCCTCACTTCACTCCGCATTCTCTACAGGTATAAACATAATAAAACATTAAATTGCATTATAGCGCACCGTGCCAGTTGACCCTTGATAATACCAAAGAAAGGGAGAGAAGGAAATAAATGGAGAGAAAGAAATAAATGTTCCGATTGAATGATTTACACATTTAACCTCTTTTTGAAGCCTTTGACAAACATGTTTACTTGAAACAGACTACCAACACTCATGTCTATGAAGACACCTATCATTGACGTTATCGTTTGAGATGTTTGAACTTGTAGCCACAGCTTTAACAAAAAATTCTGTTTGGTTACATTACAGGAACTTTTAAAAAACTAATTAAAGATAAATCGAACAAAAAACAAAATCATTCCAGCTTCCTCTGTATCAAGCAAAATACATCAAATATGGAAAAGCATTTGTGACAACTTCCGATATCAAAAACTTCACAATATTGGTGATTTTTCATTTTTTTTTTCTGTTCAACTAAGAAATCCTCAAATTACAATAAACTTAATTCCCCAAATCTCAGATAAGATGACTTTAATGATCTATCAAAATAATAAAGAAGTTTTTCAATATAGGAAAATATAATCCACACGGATTCTGCAACACCATATTTTCAAAAAGATCCTTTGTATGCACCGATCTACCAGCTTAATGTTTCACAGGTGCTTGCAAAGATTTAACCAAGTGAATTTTCCGTTGGATCTATGTAACCCCTCATTTCATGCATCCACGTTATGGCATAAATAGCTTGATCACTGGAGATTACTAAAGCGCCGGAATCTAATAAAAGCGTCATAAATAAAGCAACATACAATGGCATTTCGCTTTGCTCGTGACCATTATTGTAAGTTTCTCTTTGTTGAAAGACAAGTTGGTAGGCCTTGTCGGTGCTGTCATTCATCGATGATAGAAGATGCTCATGACAACTGAGGTCCCCCAATTTCCTGTCCAAATTAGATGCCACCGTTAAAGACGACTGCTGACATTTCATTGCATTCACGATCCTGGAAAGCAGATTCCAAAAATAGAACATTGTGTATGTACATATATACTTATAATTTCAAAAACCTTTACCTTCTATATCAAAGTTAAATTTCAGCGAAAAAATTCCCATTTTTTTTTCCTTTTTTTTTTTTTTTTTTTTTCATCTTTGCCGTGTGTAATAAACCTTTTGTTACGTAAACAAAGGACTTTCACTCTGGAATATTCTACTTAAGAATTTTTACCTCCATTTTATTAATAACCTTTGGTATAAAGCACCAAACCTCAAGTTAAAGCATCAATTCCCTCTGTACCGGGACACCAATATTAGAGATTAAAAACCTCAACATATTTTTAAAAGTAGCAAAACAGTCTAAAGAATGAATAACTCTCACAAGTCCATAACTCTGAAAAATGTAAGCAAGAATTGACCATTCATCCATGTTAGTTGACAACACTTCAAAAAATCCGCTCTTTTGTACTCTTTCTGGGCTTACATACATTGATGACCTGAACAGTGTATTCAGTACAAGTTTAAATTCTTTGGTTTTCTATGATTTCAAATCTGGCTTTTTGCTACCTACTTGCATTAAAATCGAATTTTTTTTTATCTGGAACAATGTTCAAACATTGCCAAAGTACTTAACATAATTCTGTCGACTGCCTCCTGCTCCTTCATGTTTAATTTCAAAGATTCATTTACTGTCCAGTTTCCAATCACTCTTTTCATGATTAAAAAAAAAAAAAAAAATTCGCTGTATTCATCGCTAAAAACTTCAAAATTACTCCAAACCTACTATTGAGGTGTCACAACATATAAATTTCCCAACACCAGAGGCGTCACAATATAAATATTAAATCTGAGGAGTCACAATATAGCGGTAAATTTCCTATGTCTGAAGCGTCGCAATATAGCGGTAAATTTCCTATGAGGCGTCGCAATATATTGATAAGATTGCCTACATCCGAGGCTTCGCGATGTGATAAATTGCCTACATCTGATGCGTCACAATATAGTAATTAACTGCTTGCATCTTAGGCGTCACAATAGAGTGATAAACTGCCTACA
Source organism: Palaemon carinicauda (assembly GCF_036898095.1). Taxonomy (NCBI): domain Eukaryota; kingdom Metazoa; phylum Arthropoda; class Malacostraca; order Decapoda; family Palaemonidae; genus Palaemon; species Palaemon carinicauda. The sequence continues at coordinate 51,243,351 of NC_090744.1, read as the reverse complement.
TCTGAGGCGTCACAATAGAGTGATAAACTGCCTACATCTGAGGCGTCACAATATAGTGCTAAACTGCCTACATCTGAGGTGTCACAATATAGTGCTAAACTGCCTACATCTGAGGCATCACAATATAGTGCTAAGCTGCTACAGTACATCTGAGGCGTCACAATATAGTGATAAACTGCCTACATCTTAGGCGTCACAATATAGTGATAAACTGCCTACACCTTAGGCGTCACAATATAGTGATAAACTGCCTACATTTTAGGCGTCACAATATAGTGATAAACTGCCTACATCTTAGGCGTCACAATGAAGTAATAGGTTAAATAAGTCTGATGCAAGTATATAGTTAAAGTAACGACCAAAATAAAAAGAATGAATTTCTGCGTCAAAACGTGATCTCAACCAGAGCATCTGATATTTCCCCATTAACTTCCCAACTAGCTTTGCTCAATAGGTAAAAATACAGAAATACTTTATCGTTTACCTTTTAACAATACCTCTCACGACAAATTTCGTGGAAATTATGTAACAGACAATTCTGTCCAAAAGATATTCGTTAAAATAACGTTTTTGTTAATTCAGAAGGTTTGGCATCTAAACAAGATCTTTAACGACATAGTTTATCCTAATACTGTAGTTACGAAATTTGCCTTCAGTATTCGTCCTCTGTAAACCTTTCCAAATACAATTTAGAGTCTGAAAACCAATTATACTTTCTTGTAAATAAATCCAAATCTTGAAGCTTTTAAAGTAAATAGCTAGCATCCAATGCCCCTTCAAAATAACCATCCGCAGCTATGTCATCATCTAAAAATACTTCAATCTTCACTTCCTTAGATCTCCAATATCTAACAGACTTAAGAACTTTAGTAAAGATGTACCGCCGCTTTCAAAAATATCTAAAGATAATCCATTATAAAAACTTTTTAAATTTTTCCCCAACGAGAAAGATATTGGCAACGTTTTAATAGATTTCTATGCGATAAGCAGACTGTAGACTGAATCAATCCTTAAAAAGTTTGTAATAAAAAAAACAGCCTTTGCTTACCATTTCCATTCTTGGTCACCGTCAAAGGAATTATTTCTTAGTTTTTCTGATACCAGTGTCACCCATTCTCTTTTAATAAATTCTGATTCGTCCCTTTCTGACCTATTGTTACCCAATCCAACAACTACAGTAACGGTTTTGAAATGGAATTTTGTGATCGCCCTTTTAGACGTCAATGACTATCTTACCGGACCCAATCTAATTCTGTTCAATGTATTGTGAATAACAACAACCAACAGGCGATTAAAAACAATAAAATAAAATAAACACAATGTTCCAATTTCCTTGTACCAACTGCTAAGTATACAAAATAAAAACAGCTATATTTTCACTTATCTTTTCGATGTCTTTCTTGGTACATTCCCGGCTCCAATGTCAACTCTCGGCCTTCATTGAGCTCTAGACCTCTTCCATCAAAGTAGATATGAATCCACACTTTCCCTCGATCTTCAACTAGCTTGACACTTTCGGCGATGCTGCTCTTTGCGTACTAACTCGTTTCTGCAGTAGTTTTAGATGTTCCTTGTCCTCCAAGTTGATAAACAATCGCATCTAATGCTAGCATTTTCGTATCAGTTTCCTCAAAATAACGCGATGCTCATTCAAATGGTTTTCCATCATACTTTAACGAGGTGCGGATACTTGTTGAATATTCTGCTGGAAATCGGATAATAGATTGTCCATCACTTCTTGAAACGGTTTCAGCATTCTGATTGCTAGCGTGAAAACACTATTCACATCTGAAGCTGTATTTGACCCTGCCTGACGTCCTGGCTAATAAATTCGACTTGCTCGGGCTAGCGTGCGCTAGAAAGTGACCACTTACTAAATACCTCTTCAAACATCGAATAAGTTTCACCCAACACTAAATTCTCATTGGCCACTGCCTACATAGCTGAACTTAAGTAACAAGACACTAAAGATCTGCTTACATGTCGTTAGGACAATTATTTTTCGCTATACTTCGTAACGCGAAAAAATTCTATTATTGTTAGTTATTGTTTACGGATTCGTAACGAAATCGCAAACCTGACATTTTAGCCGTATTATTGCACGTTGGTAGGTGATTCACATATCAATTATTCACTTTGTGCATGAACAAATTTAACATTTATCTTTTGTGCTAGGATACAGGCTGGTTTCATATCGAAACTCTTGGCTTACGATACAGGTAAAGGTTTTACGGCAGTGAGGAATAATTTCTGTTAGTTAACAGTAAGAAAACGTTGCATCCCTTAGTATTTCGATTTTCTTTTAATAGTTAGTGGTATATAATATCATTTTGTAATATTTCATGGGATATTTTTTTTTGTACGTGATTTGAAAGGGATAATTTTCATACGATTGTGTTAAAATTGTTAACCCAACGATAAAGGATTTATGATATCACATTCAATTTCATTTTTTTCAGTCAGGGTATACGATCATTTAGATAAAATTATTGCGTAGTGTATCACCTTAAATTCATATATATATTAAAGGGGAAACATGTATTGGTGTTGGTTTTCTTTGTGAAGCAATAAACAAACTCATGATATTGTTTGTTTTATTTAGTTTATTATACTTTAGGTATAAATAAAACCTTTTTTTAAGTCACAGAGTTGCAAGTGGTGGTGTTGCAGGAACGCACCCACACATTTTTACAAACCTAATTTTTTTCTATTTCTAGCATACAGAATCACCCATCGTTGTGATTCTATTTTTTTCTATGTCTAGCACAGAGGGTAACCAATATTTGTGATTCCATTTTTTTATGTCTAGCATAGAGGGTCACCCATAGTTGTGATTACATTTTTTTCTATGTCTAGCACATAGGGTGGTCACCCATCGTTGTGATTCCAATTTTTATGAATAGCATAGAGGGTCACCATTCATTGTGATTCCATTTTTTTATGACTAGCATAGAGGGTCACTTATCGTTGTGATTCCATTTTTCCATGACTAGCATAGAGGGTCACCCTGTGGAGGATTAATTTTTGTTTTATTTGTATTTATTTTTTTTGCCAAATCGAGAGAGAGAGAGAGAGAGAGAGAGAGAGAGAGAGAGAGAGAGAGAGAGAGAGAGAGAGAGAGAGAGAGAGAGGTAGTTAGTGTATCGATTGTTTGTTGGGAGAAAGACTGTTGGTGTAAATGAGATTGTTTGTTTATGTTTTAGTTAAGTTGCACAGTGGTGAATGTCTTGGGTGAATGATTATTCTTAATTTGACTGCAGCTAGAGGCAGGTGTGAATGCTGGATTATTATTATTATTCGTTATTACCAGCGTGGAGGTGATTGGTCTATTTTCTGAGTAAGTAGAGCTTTGTTTATCTTTGCTTGTCGTGTTGTGAATAATAGGAACAGTTTATTATTTATCTTTGATTATAGTGCGATAGTTTAGTTAGCTAGGAGTGTTCGTAATTGTTTTTCTTTTTTATTTTTGCAGGCCGTGACTCCTCTTTTGGAGAGGTTTTCTTTGAATGTAAAATTGTTTGCTGACGACCTGGCTTATAATAAGGAATTGGATATGACTGTTAAGATTTAGTTAAATGTTGATGACACAGACCGAATGATATTCCGATTCCTGTTGATGATGATGTTTATGACGATGATGATGATGATGATGATGATGATGATGATGATGATAACTACCAACCCAATCAGCGAGGCAGTTGTGGCAAATTGCCACACAGTTTCATCTGTTGATCACAAAGCTGTGATAGTGGTAGTTTGCCGTAAGAGACAGCCGGCTTTGTGTTAAGGACAGTGTTGGTGTCCGATAAAAGATAAATTTATTGTTGGTGTTGGTGTGCGGGAAAATCTAAATTTGTTAGGGTTTTTTAGGGGGTTTGTATGAATGGTGTTTGGGTTATTATTTATTAGGTAAGTTTTGATTAGTTTTAAGTGTTTATTTTGATTGTGGATGGTTTATGATTTATTTTTAGTTTCAAGAAATATAGTTTTAAGGATATGTTTTGTTTTTATGTCTTTTTTGTCGAAGAGTCCAGTTTATGATAACGTAAGGGGAAACTTTGTATTGAAGAGCAATTTGTCAGAGTGATTCAAGGGTGTGGGGCTTGTTCTTGTGACATCCCGCCACATTATTTTGGCGCCCGGACAGGGATTCCCGAGGCGGGATTGGAAGCTGGACTCTTGGACGAAGGACCGATAGGATTAGGAATTAGATTTAAGGCTGAAGAACAAGTTGATGACAATAGAAGGCAAATTAAAGGCTTTGGAGGAGGAATTGTGGTATTATAAAGAACGGGAGCAGAAGTTGATAGTTGAGAAAGAGAGGTTGCTAGTAGAGAATGAGAGGTTGAACTATGAGAATGAGGAGATGCAATGGAAACTGAGGGAAATTCAGGGAACTGTAGAGAGTGTGGAAGAGGGTGTTGAGATGAGGATGCGAGAGAATGAAGAACAAATGGAGAAACAAATGGAAGCTATGATGGGGTAAGTAATGGGAATGATGAAAACTTTCATGGGTGAGGGCGCAGTTGGAGGAGTGGCCTCTGCAACGGGTAAAGGGTTGCTGGTAGAGGAAAAGGTTAAGGTAGGTGATAATGGGAAAGGAAGTGATAATGATAGTAATAGTGATAGTGAAGTTAAAGGGAATAGGTATAGTACAGATGAACAGAAAAGTGAGAGGAAGGATGAAAGAAAGGTAAAAGTGATGTGAAGAAAGAGAAGAAAAAGTGTCGGGATGAGAGCCAGGATGATCGTGAATGGGTGAAAGTGGTGAGTAAGAAAAGGGCTAGGAAGAGTATAATCAAGGATAGGAGTATGAGTGTGGAATTAGATTCTTTATATTCTAGCGAGGATGTAGGAAACAAGAGGGAAGGTAGCAGTGATGATAGCAGTGAGAATGAATGTGATGTGTGTAAGACTGTGTTTATGAGAGAGGTACCACGGTGTGAAAGGTTCTATGAGCATAGTAGTAGGGATGTATTTAAGTTTTTCAAGGAGTATGAGAGTTATTGTCAGGATACGTATGGTGATAGTAAGAGAGTTTGGGCTAGGGAGTTAGGAGAATATTTGACTGGGTATTTGTTGTCGATATATGGTGTGATAATGAGTGTAGGGGATGTTGATTATGAAAGTGTGAAAAAGAGAATAATTGAGCAAGTAAAACGTATGAAAGGGAGTGTTAGGTATAAGCGTAAGAATGATTTTGATGAAGCGCGGATGAATGTAGGAGAAGCTATATCAATGTATGTATGTAGGTTGGAAAATTTAGCTAGGAAGAAGTATGGGGATAAAGGTATAAATGAGAATAAGGAGTTAATGAGGAAGTTTTAGGCGACTGTACCTGAGAAGGTTGCTGAATTTATCAATTTGAAACGGGAGGAGAAAAAGAGATGGACGCAAGAGAGATTGATGTGGGATGATATACTCTAGATAGTTGAGGATTATGAGTTGGATAGATGTATGAAAGAAATTAAATCTGTGAGTGTAAGAAGTGGAATGGAGGAAAGTGTGCCAGAATTTGTTAGTTTTAGAGATGCTGTTATGAGACGACCAATGAGGGTAGCTGATAGTGTAGTAGATAGGAGTGTTAGGGCGAGTAATGTGGGAATACCTGTAAAGACAAATGAAGGGTTTAGGCAAGGGGATCAAGTTTGGAGGGATAGGAGTGCTAGTGTGCAGCGAGGTAGGTCAGGTAGTTGTGTCCAAGAGAAGTGTTATAGGTGTGGGAAAGTAGGGCATAAAAAGAATGAGTGTAGATGGGCTCTAGGTGCTTGTTTTGGATGTGGTGGGGTAGGGTATAGAATTAGCGAGTGCAAAAAAGAGAAAAGGGTAAAATGGTAAAGGTGTGGTATGACTGGGCACATAGCGAATGGATGTCGTAGTAATCGTATGAATGGGATTTATGGTAATTGTGGTAAGGATGGTCATTATGCTAGAATGTGGTGCAGATGGGCATGTACCTAGAGTATGTAGTAAGAAGGGATTAAGTCAGCCAGGATGTTCGGGAAACTAGAGTGTAAGAGGGTTCAGCTGGGTGAGTCTTCCTGTGTGTGTAATGAGGGGGAGATGCATTGCGAAGGTTTGTGCAGTAACTCATGAATGAAGACAATGCCCAGAGAAGAGTCGAGCAAGGGAGAAGACAGAGAGCGAGAGAGTATGAATTAAGAATGCAGGAAAGAGCCAGAGCGCATGAATTAAAGTTGTGGGAAATGGGCATTAAATTAGTATTGCTCAATAACTCGCCACCTCAACGTGATGGTGCCAAAGTTCAATCGGACAACTGCAGGAAGGTCCAGTTTCTTGAAGGAGTCACCAAGAAACTTCCTACAGTGAAGTTGAAGGTAACACCACCCCAGCTAAGCAAAAAGTGCAAAAAAGGCATCGTGAGCAGTCTTGGACATGAGGGCTACGACTTGCTCTTGGGTCAAGAGCCCATGAAGGCCGTACAGCGAGTGCCCATCAGGCGCATGGAGACTGCCAAGCTGGAGCCCAAAACTGTTAGGACGCCACCGGCTGGTGAAGACGAATGGCTAGCTGACATTAACCTTGGAAAAATACCTTGGTTAAGTGAGGAGGCCCAAGAGTCTTCCCCCTCCAACAATGAGTCTGAGCCTCGCAACCCAGAAGTCCATTCGGATGAAGCTATGCTAGTTACTACCACTGGTGATAGGGCTACCTCAAACACAAAGCCAGAGGTCTCAAGGTGGGCATAAGGGGAAGCACCCATCAGACCAGAGTCCTTGAGTATCCAGACTGAGCTCATAAGATTCCAGCTGTTGGACGAGAAGCTGGAAGACTACAGGGCACCTGCCTACTTGAACAACGCGGAAATAAATAATCCCTCAAAGGATGACTTCCTGCTGGAGGTTGAGGTGCCCCTAAAAATCATCCGAGGTTCTCAGGATCCTGTTAAGGTCTTGCACCAGCAAGAAGTTGTCCCCCATAATCTCCGCTTGGTGCTATGCATAGCCCATGAGGGACTGAGAGCACACTTTAGGGTAATGTTTATTACCCTAGCTGATCCGACATCAGTTCTGAATGGGCTTGCACGAGATTGTCAAGGCTTATGTAGCTTCCTACCTTCCTTGCCAAGTCACTGGTAACTCAAGGCATGTAGTTCCGAGGGCATCTCTCCAACTTATCCCATCTATAAGTATCACAGAACTGACACAATTTCTCTATTCGGTGGGCTTCCTAGCCACATTTCAGAGGGACGAAGGTTTCCACTTAATAGCAGAGGAGTCAGAACCTCTGACCATACTCGTTACCCATTTGGGGCATAACCAGTATCAAGTAGTGACATTTGATTCTAGAAGCACACCTAACGGCCTACAAAAGCTAAAGAATAAGGTGCTGGCAGGAAGCCCGAACTGTATGGTACACTCTGAGGGCATCATCAATTTCTTCCAGACATAGAAAACCCCCAAACTCTTGAGCATTTTGGATCATATCATGCTGAACATGAGTTCCCATTGGCAGTCCTAATGGACCATAACCCTCTAACCTACTTGGCTAAGATTCGTGACAAGAACAAAGGGCTCATGAGGTGGGGCATAGACCTCCAAAACTACAGCTGGAAGGCTAAGCGCATAAGGAGCACAGATAATAAAATAGCTGATGTGTTCTCATGGCATTAGTGCTCAGTGCACAGTGCCATGTCCCTAGCACGTTGCCATAGTTAGTAAGTTGATCTTAGTTGTACGAACAAATATTAATTGTCCTTGGTTTCTCCCAGGTAGACGACCTGAGGAGCCACCTTGGCCTCATTTGGTTACATTTAATTAATTTTTAGGGATTTATTTCATCAATTGTATTTTGTAATCTGTCAATTTGCTTTAATTTTCATGTGTTCCACTGCACTAGGTCACTTAACTTTGTCTATTATTGCATTTTCCATTTTTTTATTATTGCTTCATAACCAACATGCTTACTTCTATGTGACACCTAAAGTTAACATACTATAAAAATAAAGAAAAATTATAACCCTGGTTGCAGCTTAGGATTAAATTCATTATCGTAGTGAGACTCACTGATGGAGGAGTCATTAATGTTAGTGGCTTCAGACCTGGCTTGCAGAGTTCTTGTCCTGTTTTAGGAAAAAATCTCTGCTAAAAGGGGGGGAGGGGAGGTTGTTATTCGTAACGATCATTGTGCCATTTCTTTTTAAACAAAAGACCCCGCCAGCAAGGAACAGTCGAAATGCCACAAGCGTTGGAACCCTACCCAGAGCCTCACCATCTGCCCACCCATCCTGTACCCGTCTACTCCCTGAGGTGTCATTTCAGACATCTTCAAAAAAGCAAGTGGCCGCTCAATGACGCCACAAAGGTAACCATAGGGAAGTCAGGAGGCCTATTGATGGGGGGTGTCGGGAGAAGAGACCAAGGCCGATGACCAATAGGACAGCAGTCAAGACAATGACCACCCCCCATTTGGTGGCAAAAGGGGGTACCTCGACCTAGGAGCGGCTGGGCATCGGTCTTCTCTTTCCAACCTCCATGGGAGAAGGACCTGTGATATGTTCTTCAAAAGGGAGGACACAGAGTCCTTTTTATGGACGTAATGTCCTTTTGAGTACCTCATCCTCATCATCCTTATCCAACCTCCTATCTCCCTTTTTTATCTTATCCCATCCCTTCCTTTTAACCTTGACAAAAGGCTGAAGAATCAGATGCTTCCTTGCTTTAATTGGGCCTATACGTCAATCGTAGGACGTC
>NC_090744.1:51214637-51229637 GCF_036898095.1 Palaemon carinicauda | reverse complement strand
CACAAACATTGCTACTTTTGAGTAATTACTCCATTTTTAATTTAGCATGCATTTTGAATATATAGCAAATATAAGTTGACATCACAAACTTCTCTTTGGTTGACTAAACCAACCAACCCCATCCCCTCCCCCCTCCTGTAATATATCTTGCTAGTTATTGCTTTCCCAGCATTCAGAGAACCTCCTAATTACTTTACAAAAAGAGGAGATAAGCAGAAATTCCTAATTTTGGAGTAAATGGAGAGCGTGTTCTTATAGACAAACACCAACTCTTCTGACAAGGATGTATTATATTTAGCTTTCCACTCTTCCACTTTCAAAGGTAATCAGGTGCTTATCCAACTTCTGAAACCAAGTATCTTTAGAACAATACTAAACTCTCTCTAATATATACTCTCAGTCTTCATTTCCAATTCCAAACCTATGGCCTCCACATACCTCCTTATTGTCACCCCTCCTCTTCATGACTCTGCCATGCATGTCTGCTTTAATAGCGACCTCTATATCATTTTTAAAGAATATTTTTTCTTGCTCCCGGCAACCCATCTGAGAGGCAGTTGATGAAGTTATATAAACCATCTGATTCCCTGTTATAATTAAAATTATGATAGGCTTATGATTTACTCCTGTTACTGCTACCAATTTTCCCTTCCGGTTAAACATGACCTATTATGACCCCGTCCATGTTTCATCTCTCTTGTGACTTACTACAATAGAGCTAATGAGCATTTAATTTATCCCGTGTATCCCTTCTTTGCCCTCTTATCGCCTGCTCCTCATAATATCCACTACCTCTCTCAATTTTCCAGTTAGAGTACTAATATTCCAAGTACCTGCTCGAGTCTTCTATTCTTTCTTTAGCTTCTTAGGCCATTTATCATACCAGCCAGGGATCCTGGCACTGACAGTTTACAGGGCATACCTTATCTGCATCCTTATTACTAACAGAATCAGACATGTTTAGTAATTTGGCATATCGTTTTTACGATAACTTTCCCTTGCAGTCCACACAACAGTTATTGGTTGAGGATATAGCCTTTGACTAAACAGTATTAGCTACAATTGAAATGTAATTTAACAGTGGATGTTAAGGAATAATTACGATTAATATTAAAAAAAAAATCAAATAAACTACAACAGGTTGACCCTTCTAAGCGTATAACAAAATAAATCCTTAAAAAAATACGTTGAGATTAAATTAACCTTTCTGATACATCGAAATATTAACAGCAACATAGTCCAAAACGCTGCCAAAAAGAATTCAACCATAGACCAGTTAAAACAATGAAATCAAATTCAATTTCGTACTCCAACCGCCTCAAATCAGATTTTTCCTTTCGCAAGCAATGTGTCAAATAAAAGCCAATATTTTACACAAGATGCGTCCAATCAAAATCATTCTTTTATATCAAAATTGCCCCCCCCCCCAAAAAAAAAAGAAAAAACCTTCTATTTAATTGCCTTCACTTCAATTACATTGGGGTCATGGAGGCGTCCATCGTTGTGGAGATTTCACTGAGCAAATAAAGCTGCCTCTGAAAATTTAATAAATATTGTTCAGGAAATACTCTGGCGTTTCTTTGATAATGAAACGAAACCTTTACTAAACAATCGTTATTAAGTAGAATTCTTAAAGAAACTTTTATAGAATATGTTTTCTTTAATAAGAGAAAATAAATAATAGTGTTTATCAAAAATGAGAAGGATTTTGAAAAGATGTAAGAGAATTGAGTTAACTGATGAAAATATTGTAAAATTTTGTTATCCATGAATTAATTGGAATAAATGAACAGAGAGAAACGGCAATGAACGATGAATGGATTTAATAATGATAAGAAAAAAATTAAATTATATAAATAAATCATCACCAAGCTACATCGATGGATATAAAGGGATTATAAAAGGTAAGATACGTGATAGATACTTGAGGAAAGGATATCAATCAATTGAGAGAGAGAGAGAGAGAGAGAGAGAGAGAGAGAGAGAGAGAGAGAGAGAGAGAGAGAGAGAGAGAGAGAGAGAGAGAGATAATTATGTCAGGGGCTCAAAGAATAAAGAGGAACCTTAAATTGCGTGCCATGTGACGAGTGAGAAATGAAGCATTTCTCTTGTAGACGATTCTTCATTCGATTTTTCAACACATTAGAGATTCCTGGAAAAATTTAGATTCTTTGCCTTTGTAAGCTGAATTGTTTTAAGTTCATCCAGTATGTTCGATATGTGGTTTCCCTCTTCATAAACTGATATATGTTTCAAAATCTCATTCAAAAAGAAACAATGGCCCTTTAGAAATGTGAATTTCCAAAGAAATATAACAATAGAATTTGTTTATATTATAATCTATTACTGATTTTAATTTAAATGATAAAAAGTTTATACTTTTGTTTCATTTTGAATATAGAAGTCTTGGTTCAAAGAGATCAAGTAATAAAATTTCAGGCAAGTAAATACGAGTAAATATGACTCTTAATCACTTAACAACGTTGAGGTTTTGGAGTAAATTGGGAGGAACAGGAAGAGGAGGTGATAAAAGAGCTAAGGAAATGTAGGAAGTGGAAGAGGAGGAATCGTTAAAGGGCAAGGGAGAATAAGTTTGACGCAGAGACAATGAAGGTTCCTGATAAATAAACGAAAATCTAAGGAAATTTTGACAAAAAGGTTCATTCCTCCATCTTTGAGGCTGAATCTCTTTCAACGGATTTATTGCTTTTGTATTCTCTTGATGAAGTTTAGAAGAGAGGACTATCTCAAACTAAATTTTTCTGTTAGTAAGGAAATACTAAAAAAATATATAAATCATCTCTCTCTCTCTCTCTCTCTCTCTCTCTCTCTCTCTCTCTCTCTCTCTCTCTCTCTCTCTCTCTCTCTCTCAAAAAAAAAAAAAAAAAAAAAAAAAAAAAAAAAAAAAATATTGAGACGTCTGTCTTGAAAAGAATTGACTATCCCCAATCCTTCCCTTCACATCATCATATTATGTAATCCCAAATGTGCAATCGAGATTTGATATTTCAGATAATTCTATTGTCTTCATTTTGCTGTAAAACATATAGTCCAGCATATCTGAGAAATGTCCTACCACAAATTGGACTATTTATGTGTGATATACCAAATTGTAAGTAATTTTATCAATATTCATTTAAAAAAAAATAAAAAAAGTTTACCAAAACTGTTTAGTACTAAAAGAAAGAAAAAAAAAAACAATTGCGATGGCGTCCTGACACATTTGTCTTCTCCATGAAAATCAATTTTAAGAATTAGAAATTAGAAACTACTGTCAATGTGCACATATTAACTGAATCTTGGATTAATGATATTGTATCACATAAATGTGATGATTTGATAAGAATTTGGTCAGAAACTCAAAATGTCCGCCACTAGATTACGGCAAAATAGTTGATGATAATGTTTTCATGTAATCTTCCAGCATATAAAATATTACCCACCACACTAAACGTGTGACATATAAATTTTAGGTAATTTGGTCAGCTTTCCTTTCAAAATGAGTTATTCATAAACAGAAAGTCTAATCAAATTTTTCAAAATGGCCGCCAGATATATTTACCATCCATCCAAAAATCAGCTCTAAATTATGAAGACTTAGATCCTGGAAAGAATGATCATTTTGATTATACTGAATATATGTAGGGTATATTATTAACTTTATATTTGTCGAAAGATTTTAAATCAAACTGAACCAAAATTTACAATGGCCACCATCAAAGTACATCTGAATACCTATCGTTATTTGATTTGTAATTTTTGGTATATTTTGGGTATTTTTTGGTCAGATTTGAAAATCATATATATCCAAATCAAGCTCTTGTATTGCATAATTCCATATATTTATTCAAGTCAATCAACTTAATTGCAAAGCTACATATCTATTCATATAAACAAATCCTTTCTTATATCCATTGCACTATTACTATAAAAGAAAATCAAGTATCATAATCCCATTTGACTAGTCACTAGCTTCATCAGCTTCATCATTCTCAGTATCAGCAGCAGAGCAGTTTTTGCAGAGAAAGACCTTGCATACCTTGCATGCAAAACGGCACAGCAAACCAAGTTTTCTGCAAGTACACTTCTCATTAGAACAATCAGTTTTAAAGACACAATATATGCCATCCCACAAAGCGTCAGGTGCAGATTTTCGTTCATCATTATTGGCATTATTAAGTCATTTTGTATCAATATGTAATGGGGTTAAGTACATTGCCCAACCCTTCCTCTATTTGTTGATAAACTCTTAGTGAAGTGTGATAAGAACAGTCTGATGTTCAGGGTATATCTTTCAGGTGAAGGGCCTCAGTATTAGGTTAAGGTAAAATTATTTCTGTTTTATTTAAATCAACCTTGTTTTCTTTTAAGTTAAAGTATTTTTGTTGAGTTTGTTTACTAAGGTGTTGATATAAGTTAACTGGCTCTACGATTGATGAATAGTGATTTTGTGCCTCCTCCTCCTCCTCCTTTGTGTATTAGTGAACTATCGTTTTAACGATTGTTATTCTTTTTGCTTTGAATGTTGATAAACGCTGGGAAGGTGATGAGTGGACATGGTCGACCGGTGTATGCAGTTCGGGTCTTGACAAGCTCTCACCAACACAATATCCCGTCTCAGCATTCATTGTGACTTGGAGGACGACTTTGGCTATTACCTTCCTACTTCTGTTGAGTGTCTAGCAGATGCTCTGTCATCTGCGACGGTAGTTTTCTGCCACTTGTTCCCGTTGGAGGATTTGTACGGGATTTGTGTCGACGCTGTTTCCCGACACTGAATTTAGATTTTACTAGCTGTATTCATCCAGTCCAGCTGTATACAGGTGTGAAACCAAACTGGCCCATGAGGTGATACGTATGGAGGCTGACGCCAGGTAAGACGGATTATTGTTCCTCTTGTATAGGGAAGTGTGTTGCCCTTCAATGCCTGGGGTACAGTTTTAACCTTCCGTTTAGCGGCTTGATGGACTAAGTAGGGCCCTGAATTCAACTTCTCTTCTGTAGTTCACTTGAGGTGAAGTTGTGTATATTATTAATTTGGCTATTTCTATATGTACGAGTTTAATTTTTATATGTTGTGTATCTATGTTTAAATCTGCATTGTTTTGTATTGCTAGGCAGGTAGGTAATTTAAGAGTTTCATTGTTTTTATCTCTTACTTCCTTCTACCTTATTATTATTATTAGGGTTATTGATTATTCTGGCTAGCCTTATTCCCATGTTTGGATCCAACCTGTTATTATTAAATTTTTTCTCTATTATGATTTTCTTCTCTTTAGGGTTTAGTTTATTAGCTTTAGGTTTTCTTGTGAATTTCGAGAATTATATTTTTTCTTTCAAGTGTTGTGTATAATTAAGTGCATTTAATCTCAGAAGGTTGATTTAAATTATCATTCTTGTTTATAATAAATATTGTTAAGTTTTCTTGGGTCTCTGTTTTCGTCTTTCCTCATCCCTGAAGTACATTTACCGATTGCTATCCTTGAGAATGTAAACATCTTAAAAGAACCTACGTTACAACGTGAGAGGTTGTAACAATTTGGTGACCTTGCCAGGATAGCACTTTGGTGTATTCGGTGGTTTGGTTGGCAGATCGGTGCTTAGTGTATTTACCAATATTTGTAATTGTTTAGTGAGTTGCCTTTCTCCCCCTTTAATTTGGAAATCATGGGAGAATATGTTTTGATCCCTCAGAGTTCTTAGGATCAGCAGATTGTCTTAGGCATCTTCCAGTATTAGGTAAAGAGTATTTGGTAAATTGTGCTCGTTGGTTAGGGATCCCGCTTAAGGCAGCGAACACTAGGACCTAGTTAATGTTAGCTGTAGAAAATAAGGTAGCTCAGGGTATGACTGAAGGAGAGAATTTAGCTAGAGATTTTGACAGTGTTGATGATAGTGGCTCAGAGCGCGAGGATAGTAAGATTGATGATGTGAGTGTGAATCCAGGCCTTTCTTTGTTTGAAGACCCCCCTCGTACTGGAACTATTTTTGAAGGTTCATGCTAAATTGCAAGATAAAGCTAACGTGTCCACTAACCCATTTGTTGTAGAAAAATCTGTCCCGGAGAATGTAGTCCCAGTGCAGCCTGTGTTGTCCTAAGAGGACAATGAATATAGATTAATTTGTAAGAGGATAGAGTTAATGAAGCTTGAGTTTGAGGCGAACGAGAAGATGCGGCGACATGAACTAGAGATGTCTAATGTAAATTTGGAGTTGGCTAAATTGCAAAGTATTCCTAATAAATTAAGTACTCCTTGCGGTCCATATGTCAATAAATTTAATATAGGGGCAGCTTTGAAGTTAGTCTCTGTATTTGACAAAAAAAAAATGTGCTGGAATTCTTTAAAGCATTTGTACGGGTAGGTACCAGGTTGTCTTGGCCCGCCGAGATGTGGACAGTCTTAACCCTGGATAGGTACGGAGGGTCGTACGCGACCCCGAGCGTCAAAAAAAAAGAGGTTTTTCTCACGTGACTCACCCCCGTGACTGAATTTGTGGGTGATCGACCTGCAGGAGGTGTCTCCCCTACACGCTCTAGTAGTGTCCAGATGTGCATTGCTGTAGCTGTACTCCTTCCCCAATTTCTGAGACGCGTCGGGGTCGAGCGCGACCGAGTTTACCCTTCTAAGGTAATTTGCATAATTATCAAAGTTATTACGTATTATGAAATTGTCGTAGAATGGTGCAACTTGTATAGGTTATCAGTTGTGGAAAGTCTTGGTGGACTGTTTGGCTACCATGTGCATGATTTTTTTTTTAGTTAAAATGTCGTTCATCACCACGAGGACCATTTTACCGCGAGTGCCCCTTTTTCCTTTTTTTTCATTTTTTTGCCAAGTCATTTTTCCGTAAGATATTGCCAAATAGTGTCGTAAAACTTTTGCTTGTTTAGTGTTGGAAAGTGTGTCTAGATGATCTGGCTACCCATGCGTGACTTTGTTTTTGTCAGATACGACGTAGTTATTGGTATATTGGGTATTTAACTGCGGTTGCCAATTTCTTTTTTTTTTCAATATTTGTAAAAAATTTTACGTAGTAAGGAATTGCCGTATATTATTGATTTTTTTTCATGTTTATGTGTTAGAAAGTGTGCCTTGATGGTTGGGCTAACACGTGCATGTCTTTTTTTTTATCTGAGATGCCGTATATTAGAATGTTGGGCATTTTACCGCGAGTGCCCCTTTTTCATTTTTTTTCATTTTTTTGCCTAGTCATTTTTCCGTAAGATATTGCCAAATAGTGTCGTAAAACTTTTGCTTTTTTAGTGCTGGAAAGTGTGTCTAGATGATCTGGCTACCCATGCGTGACTTTGTTTTTGTCAGATACGATGTAGTTATTGGTATATTGGGTATTTAACTGCGGTTGCCAATTTCTGTTTTTTTTTTTCAATATTTGTAAAAATTTACTACATAGTAAGGAATTGCCGTATATTATTGATTTTTTTTTCATGTTTATGTGTTAGAAAGTGTGCCTTGATGGTTGGGCTAACACGTGCATGTCTTTTTTTTAATCTGAGATGCCGTATATTAGAATGTTGGGCATTTTTCGGCGAGTGCCCCTTTTTATTTGTTTTGCATTTTTTTGCTTAGTCAATTTACCGTAAGGAATTGGCAAGTAGTGTGGCAAAACTTATATTTTTATAGTGTTGGAAAGTGTTTCTAGTTGATCTGGCTACCCATGCCTATTTTTTTTTTAGCCAGATATGGCGTATATATAAGTATGTGTTCGATTTTCCTGTGATTGCCATTTTTTCGTTTTTTCCCATTTCTTTCAAAATTACTACGTACTAAGGAACTATCACAGAGTAATGATTCATTTATATGTTTATTTGTCGGAAAATGTGCCTTGATGGTTTGCCTAGCACGTGGCTGAAATTTTTTTTTTCTGAAATGGCGTATATTAGAATGGCCATTTTTCCGCGAGTGCCCCTTTTTATTTGTTTTGCATTTTTTTGCTTAGTCATGTTACCGTAAGGAATTGGCAAGTAGTGTCGCAAAACTTATATTTTTATAGTGTTGGAAAGTGTTTCTAGATGATCTGGCTACCCATGCCTATCTCTTTTTTTAGCCAGATATGGCGTATATATAGGTATGTGTTCGATTTTCCTGTGATTGCCATTTTTTCATTTTTCCCATTTCTTTCAAAATTACTACGTACTAAGGAACTATCACAGAGTAATGATTCATTTAGATGTTTATTTGTCGGAAAATGTGCCTTGATGGCTTGCCTAGCACGTGGCTGAATGTTTTTTTCTGAAATGCCGTATATTAAAATGTTAGCCATTTTTCCGCGAGTGCCCCTTTTTATTTGTTTTGCATTTTTTTGCTTAGTCCTGTTACCGTAAGGAATTGGCAAGTAGTGTCGCAAAACTTATATTTTTATAGTGTTGGAAAGTGTTTCTAGATGATCTGGCTACCCTTGCCTATCTTTTTTTTAGCCATATATGGCGTATATATAGGTATGTGTTCGATTTTCCGGTGATTGCCATTTTTTCGTTTTTTCCCATTTCTTTCAAAATTACTACGTACTAAGGAACTATCACAGAGTAATGATTCCTCTAGATGTTTATTTGTCGGAAAATTTTGTTTACTTCTTTTTTGATTGAATATCATCAAATTTTTTTAGCTAAAATATTATATTGTTTCACATTTTTTTTTCGATTTTATTTCCCTTCAAAAAAATTTTTTTGGGTCAGAATTTTAATTTTATAGTCGTAAAATAATCGACAATTATCCAGCAACCCACCATACAATTTTTATGCATATCCAATAATAATTAGATTAGTAAATAACACCTTGAAATTGACATACCCTTCCTACATTTCAAGTGGCAGATTAGGGAGTCTGAGTCAGTGTGGTTGGCGGCCATTTTGTGGACATATCCGAAGCGTAAGTTGCCCTATCTATATATATTCTTGTTCCCTATAGAATTTGTGATATTTTGGTATATTTTTACCTGCATAAATATCATATTATATATTAAATATATGTATTTTTTTACGAAATTTCTAAGTACTCAAAAAATTACCTTTAGATATGGCCCCTGATATAAATGTAATTTACAAAATAATGAAGATTTTTTTACATATTTCTATTTTAGGATAACATATGTTTATTCCCTAAAAAAAGTAGCCACTTCCTATTTCATTTGGGTACCCAAAAAAATTCATGAAATTTGGACAAATTTTTTTGGCCAAAAAAAGTTACCCTTTTTTTCTCATTTCAGATCTTCACCTCCATGGGTCTGACTTCATCCAAAATACATCAAGATGTGTCCTAAACATTCAAGAATCAATTCCTAAAAGGATTTGTGTATATATGTATAAACTTTTTTTTTATGAATTTTTATGTCAGGTCTATTTTTTTTCTACTTAATTTTTTAAAATATTTATAATAAATAGTTTTTCTGCAGATGAGTAGTATTTATCTTTACAGTTGTTTTAAGCATTCATTGAAGTTTTTTTTGGCAAAAGAAAAAAAGAGGTTACTGCAAAAACTGATTTTTCAAGAATTTTTTTTGGCGTCGGGGTCGTTCGCGTCCGAGTATACCCTTAAAGGGGTGTCCGAGGAGCGTACCTATCCAGGGTTAATTCAGTGTAGCCTTGTGGGCAAGGCAATCAGGGTTTATAATTCTTTGGAGGAGGGCGTAGCCCGTGATTATGGTAAATTAAAGGCGTTAGTCCTCAGGGCTTATGATCTTGTCCCTGAGACCTATCGTCTAAAATTTAAAAATTTTAATAAGCACGCTTCCATTTCATACGTGGAGTTTGCTAGGCTCAGGGAGGAGCAATTTGATAATTTGCTAAAGAGTCGTCAGGTAGTCTCTTTCTCCTCCTTGAGGAAATTAATGTTGTTGGAAGAATTTAAGAAGTATTGTAGTAAAGAACTGAGGATATACTTGGAGGAGGTAAAAGCAGTCAGTCTAATTAAGCGGCTCAGATTGCCGATGAATTTATTTTAACCCATCGAGCTGGGTCCAGCAATTTTGGGTCTCAGGTTATAAATTTCCAGTCAGGTAAGCCAAATGATTGTAGTAATAAATCTAATAATATAGCGAACAACAGGGTAAAACATTCAGGTGTTCCGATCTATCAAAAGAATGAAAAGACTCAGGGAAAATTTCAAATGGAGAGCCCAATAAATTTTACTCCAAAAACAGGGTAGTGTCTGGTAATGTGAGCAAAGGTAATGGGACCTGTTTTTGGTGCAATAAGCCTGGACATTATCAAGCTAAGTGTAATGCCAGGAGGAGGTATCTGGAGAGAAATAATAACAATATTGACAACCCTATATCTGTAATTTCAAATAAGTCTATTCCTATTACTCCCAAGGTTGAGAATCCATCGTTAACGGGAGGTAGCAATGTGATTAGTAGTGATGGCAGTAATGTAAAACCAGCTGGTAATAGACCTTCTTGACTTTATGATAAATATATAAGGCCTGGTAGACTGGTTACGAATTCAGGAGTTCTTAAGGTAAATTTTTGCGAAACACATGGTCAGCTCAGTCTTTAGTGTTAAGTAAATCTTTAAATGGTTTAGTTGAATGTTCAGGGAAATATGTGATTCTGGGAGGTTTCCCGAATACGGTGGTTTCAGCTCCATTGGTGGAAGTTGAACTATGCTTCCCTGAGTATAATGAGGTAACAGTGTTGGCTGTAATGGGAAATCTCCCTATTCAAAATATAGATGGTTTTTTAGGAAATGACATAGTAGACTATAGGGGTCTGAAATTATTCCCTATTTTGACTGAATGCTTGTCCTGTGGCGGTGGTGACTCGGGCATCTGCCAATGCAGCTGATTTTATAAATGATGATGACTTAGATTTAAGTAGTTTAGAAGTAGAGTTAGAAGGGCCCAGGCCAGTAGGTAGTCCGAGTAGTATTAGTAATATTTTGCAACCTGATTGGGACCATTTAACATTTATAGAGGCTCAGAAACAAGAGTTTGATTTAGAGTTGGGCGACACCGCTAATTTAACTAAACCGAGGTTTTGTGTAATAAAAGGTTTGTTAAACCGAATTAGTCGCCTATCTACACATAACCTGGACAAAACTTCTCGAGTGGAACAAATTGTGGTTCCCTCACAGTTTAGGGAGTCTGTTTTGAAATTGTCACATGATGATTCTTTTTCTGGTCATTTTGGATAAGACGTTCAAAGGATTAGCGAAATGTTTTTGGTGGCCAGGATTTAAATCATCAGTGAAATGATTTGTTAGTAATTGCGAGGTTTGTCAGGAGATGAGAAAGCCCAATCAAGTGATCCCTGAAGCACCTCTAAATCCCATTACTGGAATTGGGGAACCTTGTGTGGAACTGGTTATGGATATGGTGGGGCCTTTGCCCAGAACAAACACTGGGTTTACTCATCTCCTGACCATCATGGACCGAGCTTCTAGATTTTCTGAAGCATTCCCAATGAAAAAGATAACTTCCAATGCGGTATTTGAGAAGCTCATTTAATTTTGCTCCCGATACGGACTACCTCGTAAAATTCAGACCGACTGTGGGACGAATTTTACGAATAAGGTATTTAGGGGTAAGTGTGCTGAACTGGCCATTCAGTGCACTACCAGCGTACCTTACCATCCCGAGAGTCAGGGGGTGGTGTAAAGATTCCACCAGACACTTATAGCAGTTTTAAAAGAATACTTCTGTGAACAAGGAGAGGATTGGGAAAAAGGACTTCACTTCGCTCTCTTTGCCATAAGGAACCATCCAAATGCATCTACAGGTGTAGGTCCCTTTGAGCTGATCCATGGACACAAAGTATGTGGTCCGTTGGAAATTTTCCATGAATTGTTATCATCTGGTCAGACAAAGGAAATTAATGTAATGAAGTTTGTAGAGAATTTACGGAAGAAATTAGCTATCGCATGGAAATTTGCATGAGACAATTTGGCTTCCTCCCAAGCAGTTATGAAATCTAATTTTGATAGGAAAACCAAAGTGCTGTCGTTTGAGCCCGAGGAACTCTTATTGGTGTTGAGTACAGACAGACAATTTCCTCGAACCAAGTTATAAGGGGCCTTGGAAGGTTTTAAGAAAATTTTCTGAGGTGAATTATGAAATTGAAGCCCCCGGGATTAAACGAAAGTGACTGGTATTTCATATTAATAGATTAAAGTCCTATATTTCAAGTGGTAGGGATCCTTTAGCTATTGTATATGAATCTGTGTCTGTAGATGTAGAATCTCCAGAGGATAACTTTGAGGACTTAGTTGGTCAGGTATCTTCTGATGCTCTCTTTAATAACATTCAAAATCTGAAAAAAGGGGATATTATCAATTTAATCTGTTCTTTTCCAGAAGTATTTCGTAGTTCGCCAGGTAGGACGAGGTTGCTTCAACATGATGTGGATGTGGGCAGTGCTTCTCCCATAAAGCAGAGTCCTTATCAACTAAATCCAGTGAAGAGGGACATAGTCGAGGAGGAAATAAAGTATATGCCGAAGCATGACCTCATCCAACCTTCGTTAAGTCCTTGGAGCTCTCCAATAGTTTTAGTTAAAAAGTCTTATGGAAAGTACCGAATGTGTGTGGATTACCATAAGGTTAATGTCACTACCAAAAATGACTCTTTTCCTTTGCCCCGCATTAACGACTGTCTCGATCAGGTAGAGTCTGCAAAATTCATAACTAAGTTGGATTTGCTGAAAGGATATTGGCAAGTGCCCCTGTCTGATCGAGCTCGGGAAATTTCCGCATTTGTAACTCCCTTTGGGCTTTACGAATGCAAAGTGATGCCCTTTGGTATGAAAAATGCCGCATGCACCTTTCAGTGGCTTTGAACAGAGTCATTTGTGGGTTGAAAGGCAGTGAGATTTATATTGATGATTTAGTTGTTCAGAGCAATGACTGGCAAACTCCTATAGTAAGATTGAGAAAAGTATTTGAATCTTTGAGGGATGCCAGTTTTGATGTAAACTTAGGTAGGCGTGAATTTGGTAAAGCCAAAGTGTGCTATTTGGGTCATGAGGTTTGGTTGGGGTCAGGTAGCCCCTAAACAAGCCAATCTCGATGCCATTTTGAATCTAAATAGGCCGAGTAATATCAGGGAAGTTCGGAGAGTCCTTGGAATGACGGGTTATTATAGAAGGTTTGTGCGAAACTTCTCGGACATTGGTCAGCCTCTTACTAAGGTATTAGAGAAAGGACAGAAATTTTTGTGGTCTCCTCAATGTGAGGAGTCTTTTATTAAACTTAAACTGGTGTTGGTGTGAAACCCAATATTAATGTCCCCTGATTTTCAGAAAAAGCTTTCATTATCGCGGTGGATGCTAGTGACGTGATAATTGGAGGTGTCCTCTTTCAGAGAAATGGGGCTAGAGAGGTTCTTCCCGTGTCTTACTTTAGCCGTAAACTATTGGCAGCAGAGAAACGGTATTCAACTATCGAGAAGGAGGCCTTGGTCTTGGTTCGTACTTTGTTACATTTTAAACCCTATGTGACCAATTTCTCCTTCCCGATAAAGATTTGGACTGATCACGATCCTCTAGTGTTCAGAGAAAGGATGAAAGGGTCTAATCAGAGGATTTTGAGATGGGCTTTGCAGTAGCAGGAATTCACTCCGGTTATCAAACATATTAAGGGATCGGAGAACCGTATTTCTGATACCCTTACTCGTATGTAATTTTGGCTTTTGTCCTTCCATCGCCCTTCTCGTGTCTTCGTCGGGTTGGTATAGAAACTAGTTTTATGCAATAGAATATAATAACAAGTGTGTGAGTATGACTGAGTACTTAGTTTATAGTCTAGTTTATATGTAGGTTCAATCTTAGGGAGGTCTATCAATTTTTTTTTTATTTTGTACTCGTTCGAGTTATAGTTTAGCCTTATTTTAGAGTCCCATTTTCTGATTTGGTAAGTTTTCTTCGTGAAGCTATGTGTTTTTTTCTTTCTAGCATGTGTATTGTTATATCATTTTTAACTTCTTTTCAGGTTTTGTATTTCTATAACATTATGTTAATTCCTTTTCATTTCAGCATTTTTACTATATTAAATTTTGGAAACAAATGTATTCTAAGTGAATAATTTTTTTTTGTGGGGGGAGGAGGAAGGTATTAGGTTAACGTAAAATTATTTCTTTGGTTTATTTAAATAAGCCTTGTTTTCTTTTGAGTTAAAGTATTTTTTGTTGAGTTTCTTTACTATGGTGTTAATGTAAGTTAAGTGGCTCTACGATTGTTGGATAGTGTTTTTGCGCCTCCTCCTCCTCCTTTGTGTATTAGTGAACTATCGTTTTAACAATTGTTATTTTTTTTGCTTTGAATGTTGATAAACGCTGGGAAGGTGATGAGTGGACATGGTCGACCGGTGAATGCAGTTCGGGTCTTGACAAGCTCTCACCAACACTATTTCCCATCTCAGCATTCATTGTGACTTAGAGAACAACTTTGGCTATTACCATCGCACTTCTGTTGAGTGTCTAGCAGATGCTCTGTCATCTTTGTCGGTAGCTTTCTGCCACTTGTTCCCGTTGGAGGATTTGTACGGGATTTGTGTCGACGCTGTTTCTCGACACTGAATTTAGATTTTACTAGCCGTATTCATCCTGTCCAGCTGTATACGGGTGTGAGAGCAAACTGGCTTGTGAGGTGATACGTAGGGAGGCAGACGCCAGGTAAGACGAATTATCGTTCCTCTTGTATAGGGAAGTGTGTCGCCCTTCAATGCCTGGCGTACAGTTTTACCCATCCGTTTAGCGGCTTGATGGACTAAGTACGGCCCTGAATTTAACTTATTTTCTTTACTTCACTTGAGGTGAGGTTTTGTATATTATTAATTTTGTCTATTTTTTATATGTACGAGTTTAATTGTTATATGTTGTGTATCTATGTTTAATTCTGCATTGTTTAGTTTTGTAAAGTAGGTAGGTATATTGAGGGTTTCATTGTTTTCATCTCTTACTTCCCTCTACCTTATTATTATTAGGATTATTGATTATTCTGGCTAGCATTATTTCCCTGTTTGGATCCACCTTGTTATTATTAAATGTTTTT
>NC_090744.1:51197137-51202137 GCF_036898095.1 Palaemon carinicauda | reverse complement strand
GATGTGTACAGTGAAAGAAATGCTTGTGAAAAATTATGACATTTATTAACTGATTATTGGTAAAACCAATGTTATAGAATCGAGAATATCTTCAAAATAACCATTCTTTGCAAACCCTGTTTTGCATATCCCATGTCTTTAATAATCTGTTTGAAACACAAAAATTGGCACAAACTCTGGCACCACATCTGTTAAACGGCTTAAATAAAATTTTTATACATTGGTAAATAATTGAAAATATTAGATTTCCTTTTCCCGACTTGGGTTTTACTCATGCTTCTGAAATTGAATTCATCTTTCATTGGAAAATGCACACACACATCACTTTCTCAATAAAATTAAGATATGCGATTTTGTTAAAAAAAAAAATAAATAAATAAACCTTCGATTTTCAGCAAAGAAAAAAAAAACACCTAAGCATTCAAGGATCCAGATTTTTTTTTTCAGACGTAATCTCGCTTTCAAAATAGTTGAAAAACATTCTTTTTAACATGTCTAAATTGATAGATTCTTTTATCTTTCCCCTGCCTCAAAAACATTCTTCACAATTTCCAAATGTGTTAGGGATTAAATTCCAAATATAAAATGCGCCAATATAAATCAATCTTTTATTATTATTATTATTATTATTATTATTATTATTATTATTATTATTATTATTATTATTATTATTATTATTATTATTATTATTATTACATGCTATGTTACATACCTAGTTTAGAAAGCAGGTTGGTTTATGTACAAGGGCCAGGGGAATGGCAGTGTATATTAGAACCGAGTACCCTAATTTTCATAAGTCCTGCTATGAATGTGGATGTCATGAGATTCGGGTGATAAAAGTTTGCTGTAGGCGTAACAACTTCTTTTTGTGTTCCATCTACTAGGATCCTGACATGGATGATTTTATTTTCAAGTGTCTCCTTACCATAATGGCTAATATACAAGAAGATGATAGAGAGGCCTCTTTTGTCTTCATTGATGATTTCAATGCCCACCATAGGGTGTGGTTAAGGTCTGTTTTTTTTATTACTGATCGTCATGGCTTAAAGGCTTTAGACATTGCCACTGAATCAGGCTATGAGTAAATCATAAGTGAAGCTACTCACAGGCTGGACACTGCTTGGACGTCCTATACACTGACTCTCCTGGCGTTATAACAAGTAAGGTTGGTTGCCCAATGGGGACATTTGATCATGTCTTGATTCCATTAGTAGTGAAGACTGAAAAGCCTGCCCCTTATGTATCATACTATTGAAAGATTTATATGAAATCTCAGGCAGACTGGAATGGAATTTTGCATCATCTTTTTGTCTTGAATTGGTCACACTTGTAAAGTAGTGTTGATTCTGTTGTACCTTTGAATGGGAATCTAGTCAACATAATAAATAGGTGCATCCCATCTCTTGTGCTAAGGTACCGAGTGAAGGACAAATAAAGGTTTAATGATGATTGTAGAAGTGCTTATTTGGAGAAGCAGGAGTCCTATCTTTGGTAGGGTACCATATAAGATTTGACCTGGAATAACTATACTCGGCTTAAAGCTTTTGCTCATATAGTTTATGCTCCAACTGAAAAGGAATAAAATCTAACATGAAAAAAAAAATCTGGTACAACCCACGAACATAAGTGGTGGATACCCTTAAATCTGCACTCTTTGATGTATATGCAACAGTTCCCCCTTTACTTAAACCAGATGACTTAATCACCCACTGTCTAAAGGAAAAGACAACCCTTTTGGGTGATATGTTTGATAGTAATCCGAGTAATTAGAAACTCGAACTTCCTCATTCTGCTTTCCTTATGCTAAACTAAATGATTCAAACGGTATTTTTATTTTGTTTCATATAAAGACTTCAAATTTCTTAGCTACAAATTTATGTAATTTTGTTTGAGTTAGTAAGAGGAGGAGCTTTTAGCATTTGTTCCAGAATTGGTAATGCTACTCCAATACGTGATTGTGTTTTTGGTGGCTCAAGTCCAACTGATTACCGCCCAATTTCCATAACTCCCATATTATCTAGTGTTTGAACTTCTTTTGGCAAAACTTCTTGATAGGTTTGTTGAAGGTAATCATCTGTTCCCTTGTTTATAACTTGTTTTTTGTAAACCCCTTGGAGCATGTGATGACCTTCTTAAAATCTCCGATGCTCCAGAGAAATCCCTTGATTTTGGTCAGGAAGTTCCTATGATTGGCCTTGATGTTGGTGCTGCCTCTGACCGTGTTAATCATGAAGCACTTGCTTTCTAACTCAAACAGTTAGGAGTGGGTGGGTCGTTTCTTATCCGGCATTATTATTGAATTTTATTTTTAAATAAAATATCTCAAAAAGATAATGTTGATGGTCACCATAGTGAGTATAGTAATGTGATATCTTGTGTTCTACAGGGTAGTGTTCTTGGCCCATTACTTTTCATCTTATATACATATAACAAGTGGTTAGCCTAGAAAAAACTGCTTGTTTAATATGCAGATGATGCTACTCTCTTTGCTTCAATTCTATCTCCTGAATTTAGAACTGGGGCTGCTGAATCTCATACAAGAGATCTAGGTAAAATTAGTCCCTAGTGCAAATTATGGAGTTTGAAGGTGAATTCTAGCAAAACTCAAAGTATGAATGTAAATAGGTCAGGAACAGTGGCTCCTCAACATCCGGATCTCGGCATTGATAATGTTTCTTTAACTTTGTATGACTCTATTAAAATTTTATGTATGATTCTCGACAACAAATGTACTTTTGACAAACATATTAGTTCTGTGTCTTCTTCTATTGCACAGAAGATTGGATTATTGGGAGTCTTTTAAGATTTTCGGCTATCAATATATTCTGAAGAAGTGTTTTAATTCTTTTATTCTACCTTGTTTCAAGTATCGTTCTCCTGGCTGGTCTTCACCTGCTAATTCTCATCTTAATTTGTTGAACAGGAACTTACGGTCTATCAAATTTTTTATTCCTTATCTAGATATTTATCTTCGGCATCATCGTTCAATTAGTTCATTATGCATGTTGCATGATATTTTCCATAATTCTGACGATCCTTTACATTGAGATCTTTCTCGACAGCTTAATCCTGTTTGTAATACTAGCCATACAGTTAATTCTCATAGTCAGGCCTTCTCCATTATGAAGCTCAATACAGCACAGCATTCTAGAAGTTTTATTCCAGCTCTCAACAAGTTGTGGAATAATCTTCCTAATCGGGTGGTTGAATCTGTAGAATTTCAAAAGTTCAAAATTGTAGTAAATGTTTTCACGTTGAACAGACTTACATAAGTCTTTTTATAGTTATATATGGATTATCTGTTTTAATATTATTAATTTTTTTTTAAGTATTTTATTTTAATATTTCCATTACTCCTTATATCATTTATTTAATTCCATGTTTCCTCTCCTCACTGGGTTATTTTTTTCTGTTGGACCACTTGGGCTTATAGCATCTTCCTTTTCCAATTAGGGATGTAGCTCGGCTAATAATAATAATAATAATAATAATGATAATAATAATAATTCTAATAATAATAATAATAATAATAATAATAATAATAATAATAATAATAATAATAATAATAATAATAATAATAATAGAATTAACAGGGAAAATAGACAGTGAGAAAGGAAATAATGAAATAAATAAACTACAAGAGAAGTGATTAGTAACTGAAATGAAATATTTAAAGAACAGTTACAACATTAGAACAAGTCTTTCATATATAAACAATAAAACTTCTAAAAAAACAGGAGGTAGAGAAATAAAATAAATTAGGTTGGCCGAGTGTACTTCAAAGCAATAGAACTGTGGTAGTGGGCAGTTATGTTATAAATGAGAGGCGAGGTGAATGCAACTAAAACTTTATTAAACAATCATTGAGTTCATATGCAGCTACTTCTGAGAACGAACGTTGCAAAAACTCATACCTGATAGAGCTTGTGTGAGCATGATAGCACTGGCTGGTCTATTAACAGTGCAGAGAAGAACAGGTGATCAGATAAAAAATCCAAATCTGATAGCATATTATTTTGTATGAAACACGTGCAGTAAATGCCCCCACCCACCTAATAAACATGACATACACATGAAATATGACACTCTCCTCTTAAGATACATACCATAGGCGTGTCATGTTGCAGGAGATATGCTGGTCGTTCAATTAGTTCATTATGCATATTGCATAAGATTTTTCATATCTTAGACCATACTTTGCCTTCAGATCTCCCTGGAAAATTCTCTCCTGTTCGTAATACTAGGCGGGCAATTAATTCAAATATCCAGGCCTTCTCCATCATAAGGTTCAATACTTCACAGTACTCCAGAAGTTTTATTCCAGCTGTTACCAAGTTGTGGAATGATCTTCCTAATCGGGTAGTTGAATCAGTAGAACTTCAAAAGTTCAAAGTTGGAGCAAATGTTTTTATGTTGATCAGGCGGACATGAGTCTTTTTATAGTTTATATATGACATATTTGTTTTTGACGTTGTTAATATTTTATATATGAAATACCTTTTTTGACGTTTAAACTGTTTTTAGAATGATTTATTGTTAATTTATTCAAAACATTTATTTATTTCCTTATTTCCTTTCCTCACTGAGCTATCTTTCCCTATTGGAGCCCCTGGGCTTATAGCATCTTGCTTTTCCAACTAGGGTTGTAGCTTGGCTAGTAATAATAATAATGATAATAAGTAATGGAGACCAAGTTGTTTTTGACATCGGTAAGACGCTTTTGTTGTTAGACGGACCACAAGGAAAGGTCACGTGTAAGGGGGCGTTAACGGTGATTTGCAGGTGTAGTTGTGCAGGAAAACGGGCGATTCGTTTTGCAAATCTGTCGGTATGTGTACCTTCGCTGGAGCTTGTAAGTCTTGCATTATGATGAAATTTTCCCACAACCTTACGTACAGGATGGAGACTGTCAGAGGCAATAGCAGATGGAAAAAATGAGGCAGGGCAGACCAATAGATTCATTATATACCATATCAGCTGTCAAGACATCCAAGGTGTCC
>NC_090744.1:51189637-51192137 GCF_036898095.1 Palaemon carinicauda | reverse complement strand
TAATAATAATAATAATAATAATAATAATAATAATAATAATAATAATAATAATATTAATAATAATAATAATGATAATAATAATAATAATAGTAATAATAACAATAATAATAATATTAACTACAAAAGCACACTGACAATGCAGACCTCCACCACGACAGCTTATTTTTCGAAACCAGCATGCCATTACCAATACCAGTTACTCATTCCCAACTCTTTAAATAACAGTTCAAAATCCCTGCAAGAATCATTACTTTACGCATAAAATTATAGCTGTATTCTTGATGACCGGAATATGACCTTTTGCTTGACCTTGACCAAGGAATCGACCTTAACCTTCGACCTTAATAACTCTTAACAAAATAGTCTAAAATCCCTGCTAGTTTTACTACTTTACGATTAAAATTGTAGCCGTATGGTTGATGACAGGAATTTGATGTTTTGTCTGACCTTGACCTGGGACTCGACCTTGACCTTTAACCTTAACATGTATTAAATTGGATATTCATACATTCAAATGTGAGCTGTGACAACAATGTCCAAACTAATGACTAATTGCAAGAATTGAATATTTTGCTTGACCGTGACCTTGACTTTTGATCTTGACCTTCCCAAATTATATAATTTTTAGCTTTTTACTTAACAGTTAATCTCTTCAAGTTTCATTAATCTACTATTAAAATTGTGTCCAGGAAGCTTTTCACAAACACACAAATGGTGTCTAAAACATAACTTCCTTCCAACTTTGTTACCGAAGGTAATAACTAGAAGGGCACTCAGTAGAGGGCAGACCTTCCCTGTGGCAGCTTATTTTTTGGCCTTTTGTTTGACCTTGACCTTTGACCTTAACATGGATTAATTGGCATGTATTTTCATACACTCAACAATGAACCAAGTTTGAAGTGTCTGTGAAAACAATAACCAAAATTATGGCTGGTCATGTGAATTGGACATTGTCCAAGGACAGTGTCCTTGACCTTTGACCTTGACATCCTAAAACTTAATTATTACCAGCTACTTACCTAGCAGTTTATCCCTGCCAGTTTCATTACTTTACGATCAAAATTGTGTCCAGAAAGCTGTTCATAAACAAGCACATATACACGAACAAATGCACAAACACTGGTGAAAAAAATAACCGTTCAATGTTTGTTGGCGTAAGTAATAATAATCTCCAGCATCATCCTCATCATCATCATATTGTTGATAAGAGCCTCGATTACACTTCAACAGTCGTCTCTATCTTGAATTTTTAACTCAATACTTCTCCATTCAGCATCCGCTTTAAGCATCATATTCCTCAGCCATGTGGGCCTTGGTCTTCCAACATATTCGTACATGGTGGAACTCAGTTTAAAGTTAGATGAACTAATCTCTATTGAGACCCCGAAGAGCATGCCCAAACGATCTTCATCAACCACTCACTATGATCTTATCCACATACGGCACCTGACTATTCTTTGTTATAGTGTCATTTCTAATCCTGTCCTGCCATTTAACTACCCAAGTTCTTGTGAGTGATAAATTTGTTGGAGATTATTTCATTGTCATACCATGACTCAAGTAACACCGATCGCACTAAACTGATATATGGCCTAATTTTTTTATATAATTTCAGGCGATAATTATAATAATAATAATAATAATAATAATAATAATAATAATAATAATAATAATAATAATAATAGTAATAATAATAATAATAATAATAATAATAATAATAATAATTACAATTATTATTATTATTATTATTATTATTATTATTATTATTACTATTATTATTATTATTAATAATAATATGGGTGAAATAACCCTGAGAATACTATACGGAAGGCTCCACTTCTCATTCCAACTTCAGTGGAAAGTTTGAAACCGAAGTTTTACCTCTGTTTCAAGTTTCTCGCATCTGTCTTTAACTTCGGTCATTAGCTGAAAATTGATTAGTTATTTATCATCTGTCCCACTTCGCTTAATATGTTTCATTTTATTATATATTACCTTTTTTCCACCAGTTATGTTTATTCAACTACACTTGGAGTTATGATCTGTTTAAAACATAAAAAAAAACATGCGTAAAAGGATGATATAGAAAATCTTCAAGGTTTCATAATGGTTCAAGAACCATACTCAAGGCATATTTACATTAAATTAACCACAGAATACTGTATATAAAAGAGAAAACCACAGCGAAAGAAAAATTTGGTATTGTTATATTCGCAAAAGAAATTTTCCTTTAACTGAAGTTCAGTAATGGAACCGACTTTTGCTTGTGTTTCGGATACTTTTCCGCTTGGACAAAATGGTCAAAGTTTTTTCTTTCTTCCGCTCATTGCCTTTGGTGTTTTTGGTAATTATTTTTTATGTTTCTTTGAGCTTTAAGAGCATTAAATATTGGTTTTTCTACATTCACGCTACTCAATTAGAATAAAGTTATCTAGGTTCCGCTAAAGGCTTGAGGTTTTGTTATATTTCCTTGTTCCTTAATTTATCTTTATAAGGGATA
>NC_090744.1:51184637-51187137 GCF_036898095.1 Palaemon carinicauda | reverse complement strand
CTGATCACGAGGTAGTTAAGGGAATCCTGATTTTAATGTAATAATATATATGGCTTTATATATATATATATATATATATATATATATATATATATATATATATATATATATATATATATATATATATATATATATATATATATATATATATATATATATATATATGATTATATAACGGATTTTGAGCGAAGCGAAAAATCTATTTTTGGGTGAGATAGCCATGACGTCCTGATGGAAGGTTCCTTCAGTAGCTTCCTAGGGTATATTTAACTACAGTGGATATTCCCAGAGAATTAAACTAAAGGTTATCACAGAATTCTAACTTCTGGTGCGAGTACCCTAAAGGTTTCCCTCTAGGATATCGTGTATCAACAGGGGACGCATGTATTAACACGCCACAAAGCTATCTGCACCCCATATAGAGTTAACACTTCGATATGGAAAGGTGGAGAATAACTGGGGAGCCGTTCCACAGTTACACTCATCCGTGGCTGCTTTTGGTACTCGAGACGTAAACAAACGGGCGCGATTGCGAAATGACGTCACGTCCGTCCTAATCCTTTTGTCTGTAGCTCCTTGCTTAAGTCGGATTTTCCCTAAGTGGTTTTTCATCAGCTTACATCGCCGTTATGTCGCTACCTTCAGCCTCGCCTTCTTCTGGAAAGTTGAGTACCAGGTCCCAGTATTGTTTAAATAAGCTCTAGCCGTAAAGTAACTTCTACTTTTCGTAAAATACTGTGTTTTGTAGCAGAGCTGTGCTGATACCGGACGTGCCATTTTATGGCGTCGCTGTTCATGTTGCATGCTTTATTCAGTTAGCCAAAACAGCCCTTTGCGGTCATTTAACTAATTAATATTATTAGTTATTTAGTCTTCATAGCTAGGAAATACTTATATCGTGTTTTAGCGCTCATCAGACTCGGTCGCTGTTCGACCCCATACTAGATCGCTAGCGTAGCCCCTAGGCTGGACAGCCTAGTGCTTGTTTTCATGCATGATATATACCAGTGTTCCTAGGTTAAGTTATGAAGATTGTGGCATTATTAAACATACTATTGACTGTGATGTAAGTGTTTTCGCCTTCGGGGACCATATAGGGGACTGTGTTAATTGTGTATCATTCCATCCTAACCTAATGTAGGAACCCCTATATGCTCCCTATCCCCCTGCCTGCGGGCATTCCCTCTGTGTAGTCTTGCCTTCCCTTCTATATAGGGGAATCTTGTCTACAAACAGAGTATTTATCGCTTCTCTGCCTACCCTAAGGGAATGACCCTCCCTTAGGGTCGTGACCGAGAAATAAGGAAGGTCTATGCCCTTCCTCAGCTGCACCTGGTTGGGTTACTCCTTCCTCCCTGCAACTTGCGATGTGTCTTTCAAGCTTTCCTAGCCTAGGAGCTAGCCCTCCTTCTCTAGGTTAAGCTCTGGGGGTTGACTCTGCCCTATTATAGTTTGAGACGGTACATCTGTATCGTTCTCATTCTGGGTTACCTAACCTAGGTTAGGGAGCGTTCTCCCTTACCTTGGTGGCCGTTCTCATACAGAGTCTCCTCTATAGAAAGACCTTTTCTTCCCTCTCCCCACCTATCCCTTTGGTGTAGGCTTGCCTACACACATCTGTCCTTAGTCCTACAACTTCTCCCTTGGGTGGAGTGGTAGGGTTAGTTGTTCTCCTGTTGTGCTGACCGCTCTGGTACACATACCCTTCATAGCGTTCTATGGGGGTGGTTGCCGGCGGCGGTCCTGCCGGCGGGGGATTCCCCCCTCTTGAGTGCCCTCTAACCCTCCCTTGGGTTACCCCAGGCACCCGGCCTACTGCCGGTTCTCTGCCGCCTGATGCTAGGAGTATCCACTCCTATCATGAGTGCACTCTCTTCGGAGGGATGCCGGAGGGGTATGGGATCTTACCCCTTCCATTCCTCCTTACCTTTCTCTCTTTCTATCCTGGTGCCGGTCCCTTGCCGCCTCTACTGCCGGCGATAGCCGCCACTACCTCAGGTGACATTCTTTCATAAGATGCCTCCCCCCCTCTAAGACGTCAGCCTTCCGTGCGCCAGAGGCTGCCGCCTTCCGTCGACATACAGCCGACGTCCCACCCCTCATTTTACCTAGTAACAGCCGGCCGACTCTCGGAGTCGGCCACCCGCATGCCGGCATTGATTGCCGGCAGTCTAGGTATACAACCATATACATATCTATGTTATGAATTGATCCAAAGCTCACCATGCCGTCAGCCTTCGGCTGCCGGAGCCGCCACCCCCCTGCCGACGACCCGCCGCTGTGCCGGCGGTCGCCACGATGGTATTATACTTTAGATACTCAGTGTGTCTGTCTTGATGCCTTCCACCCTGCAGGACCTGCCTCCGGCGTGCCGTCGGTCTGCCGGCACCCTCCTGAGACGTTAAGGGACATGCACCCCTTCCATGCCTGCCGGCAACATACCGACAGTCAATATACTGCAGCCAGATGGCTTGGCCACTTCTATATAGGTATTGTCTTA
>NC_090744.1:51162137-51177137 GCF_036898095.1 Palaemon carinicauda | reverse complement strand
TTTTCCAACGTCTTTTGGCAAAACGTCCTAATAGATTTGCTGAAGTTAGTCATCTGTTTCCTAGTTTGCAATCTGGTTTTCGTAAAGGCCTTGGACCATTTGATGTCATATTTACAATCTTCAATGCTGTACAGGAATCAATTGATTGTGGTCAGTAAATTCGTATGATATTCCTTGATTTTAGTGCTGCTTTTCACCATGTTAGTCATAAGGCCTTTGTTTTCAATCTCAAAAAGTTGGGAGTGGGTGAGTCGTTTCTTAGCATGATTATTAAATTTTTAAATAATAGATTGCAAAGAGTTGTTGTTCATGGGCATCATAGTGAGTATAGGAATGTGGTAGCTGGTGTTCCGCAGTATAGTGTTCTTGCCCCATTACTTTCGTACTATATACACATGACATGTGGCTTGGGCTAGAAAACAAGCCTGTTGCATATGCATATCGTGCTCCACTCTTTGCATCAATTTCATATCCAGAATGTAGATCTGGGGATGCTGAATCCTCTAGTAGAGATCTAGTTAAATTAGTACACGGTGCAAATTATGGGGAATAAAGTTAAATCTTAACAAAACTCAAAGTATTATTGTAAGTTGATCAAGGAGAGTGGCTCCTCAACATGCATATCTCAGGATAGATAATTTTTCTTTAACACAGTATGACTCTTTTAGGTGTGATTCTCGAAAGTAAATTTACTTTTGAGAAGCACATTATGTATAAGTCTTCTTTTATTACACAACAAATTGGCTTATTGAGAAAGTCTTTTGAGATTTTTGGTGATAAATTTATTTACAAGAAGCGTTTTAATTCTTTCATTTTACCTTGTTTCGAGTATTGTTCCCCGGTCTATTCTGCTGCTGATTCTCATCTTAAAATGTTGGAAAGGAAGTTACGATACATTAAATTTCTTATTCCTGATCTAGGTATTAATCTCTGGTACTGTTGTTCAATTAGTTCGTTATGCATGTTGCATAAGATTTTTCATAATTCCGGTCATCCTATACATTCATATATGCCCGGACAATTCCATCCTGTTTGTAGTACGAGGCATGCAGTTAAATGTAAAAGTCAGGCCTTCTCCATCATGAGGCTCAATACTACACAGTATTCAAGAAGTTCTTATTCCAGCTATTACCATGTAGTTGAATTGGAAGAACTTGAAAAGTTCCAACTTTCAGCAAATATTTTTATGTTGAAGACGCTGACAAGTCTTTTTATAGTTTATATATGAAATATATACTTTTTGATGTCGTTACAGTTTTTAAAATATCTTAATAATCATTGATTATTTTTCATATCGTTTATTTCCTTATTTCCTTTCCTCACTTGGTTATTATTCCTTGTTGGATCTCCAGGGTCTTAGTATCTTGCTTTTCAATCTAGGGTTGTACCTTAGCTGATAATAATAATAATAATAATAATAATAATAATAATAATAATAATAATAATAATAATAATAATAATAATAATAATAATATGATTAATGAAGTCATTTGATAAAGAAAGCGATTAAACATTAGGAGAATTTTTACAATATTTTGAAGCTACATGGCTGAGAATCGTTCACGAGAGAGCTGCTTCTGATTTGCAAAGGACCAATAACTCCGTTGAACGCTGGCATAATGCATTTCATAGAATAGTGGAGATTTGTCATGCTATCCTTAACTTAAGACTAAAAAGTATTTTTGATATATAGGACGTCTATGCTGGATTAGAATATCTTAGAACAATTGCTCACATCTTCAAATGAATACTGCTGCAAGTTTTTTTTAATACGTTGATACATTTGTATTTTAAAATTTTACATTTTCTCAAAAATATAATTTTTATTGCTTATATTGATGTATAAGTGTAATCTTTTATCTGTGTTACCTTTTTGACACATTGTTTGTTCTACACTTTGTGTGTTCGACACTTAGTTTGTTAGACACTCTGTCTGTTCGACACTTTGTCTGTTTGATACTTTCTTTTTTTCGACGCTATCTGTTCGACACTTTTTCTTTTGACACTCTGTCTTTCGACATTCTGTCTTTCCACACTCTGTCCTAATACCAAAGTGTGAGCAGCAAGACGAGATTTGACTATCGTTTTCTTTGGTCAAACATGTCATCACTTCACTATCGTCAGCATTTGGAAAGTAAGCTACGACTCGATAAAAGGACTATCCTGTTTTGACCAAGTTGTCATTGTCTTAATCAGTGGAGTCAAAATATTTTGAGAAACAGAGCCTAAGGTAAATCCTTGTATATGAAATATGTCATCATGGAAGGATATGTTCTGCCCTTTTGTTAGGACTTCATGTGGTCAATATTGCATCAGAAATTCATCCTACAAGCTTCCATGGCGTGATCAAAAAGGGAGTATTTGAGGAGGCCAATCGAGAAGCAGAAATGTTAATAAAACGCCTACATGGGAAATGACGACCGCCCCCTTTAATTAGCCCCAACCCTACATAGGTATATAAACTTCAAGAAGAGATGGTCAAGGAGAGATAGGACAGGACATAATACAAGAGAGGAACTATGTCCGAAGCACATAAGAACCAAGTCCTAACGAGATAAAAATCAGAGACGACCAGAAGACTGATAAAGCCAGATTCTAACATTCCCTTCAGTCAATAAATGCCCATCTACAAAATCCTGTTATGGCTGAGAGGATGAGACAAATTGAAGCAGTCAGCCCTCCCTGCTTGTGATGAGAAGAAGCCAACATTGACTGCAATCTGCCATAATTCAACTCCATCATTGAAATCTTGGAGAAGACTTGTGATATCCCATCTTGATGCCACCCTTTGCTTGACGTCTTCGAATACTGTCATTTTGCCAGTTTCATCTGCAGTTCAGCCACTCTTCTGCAACATTCTCAAGTCTGAAGTCTCCGTGCTAGTATCTTCTCAGCAGCTGCAGAAAACTATCCCTTAAGTATTTCTAA
Source organism: Palaemon carinicauda (assembly GCF_036898095.1). NCBI lineage: Eukaryota > Metazoa > Arthropoda > Malacostraca > Decapoda > Palaemonidae > Palaemon > Palaemon carinicauda. The sequence continues at coordinate 51,174,209 of NC_090744.1, read as the reverse complement.
CTAACTGACTGTTCCACTTTTCTATGAATGTTTTGATTGATTTGATCTGTCAGTTAAAGTAAACGAATCGGTAACATTGATTTTCTTTATAAGCTTTTGAATGAATGTTTCGTGTTTTTCGTTAGTTTCTTTTTTATATTAATGTCCTATATCTCAATGCTGGTTGCTGGGAACATTCATCATATATATTAAAATAACCTGTAACGATTTTGAGAATGTAACAGTTGTCAACCTTGACCGGATTTTCGACAACGTAACTAATTGAAACATGGAGAATATAGAAAAAAGCAGAATGAGTAATATTACGAACGATTTGATAGCTTCAAATAAACTTTATGGTCTAGATAACGATGCTCTCCGTGAGAGTGTTTTAAAGAGAGACCAAAAAATGCATGATAGACACGAAAGAGCAGCTGAAAGAGAAGAAAAGGAGAGACAGCGAGAAGATAATGAGAGACAGTGAGAAGAAAAGGTGAAACAGCGAGAAGAAAATGAGAAACAGCGTAAGTATGAGTCAAAAATCTGTCGATTAAAGCAAAATTTGATGAGGAAGATGTAACGAAATATATCACGACTTTTGAAAAGCTAATGAACAGAATAGGTTGTCGAAAAAAAAGTGGACTTTGTATTTACAGTCAGTCTTAAGTAGTGGGGCACTTTCTGTGTATAGTTCTATGTCTGAGGATGAAAGTGAGGACTACAATATTGTTAAAGAAACTATTCTTAGCCCATACGAGTTTATACCAGAGGCATACCTTAAGAAATATAAAAGTTTGAATAGGATAAGAGCAGTACTTATGTAGAATATGAAAAGAAGTTAGAAAGATCATTTTGTGATTGGTTATCCCCCACTGGAGTAGATAGTTTTGATGATCTCAAGAACTTAGTTTTGCTAGAAAACTTCAGAGATAACATATCCCCAGACATTAAGTTTTATATATATATATATATATATATATATATATATATATATATATATATATATATATATATATATATATATATATGTGTGTGTGTGTGTGTGTGTGTATATACATATATATATATATATATGTGTGTGTGTGTATATACATATATATATGTATATATATATATATATATATATATATATATATATATATATATATATATATATATATATATATATATATATATATATATATATATATATGTATATACATATATATATATATATATATATATATATATATATATATATATATATATATATATATATATATATGTGTGTGTGTGTGTGTATATGTATACATATATATATATATATATATATATATATATATATATATATATATATATATATATATATATATATATACACACATATAGAATAAGGGCGTGACAAATCTTTTACAGATGCAACAAAGATTGTACATGAGTACAGTCATACTCATAGTTTGAGAGACAGTAAGAAGAAAAATAATCCTATGTCTGGTAAGATGCCATATAGTAAGAGTAGTTTTAGCAATAGTGATACAGGGAAATATGATTATTATTGTTATGCATGTGGGAAAACCATGGCATACTTTAAGGTTTTGTAAGAGCAAATGGGAAGGTAGTAGTTCAGAGATAATCTTTATTGATGTAATAAAAATGAGCATATAGCAAGGAATTGTATAGTTTAGGAGAAGAATGTCAAGAAACCAGTGTCTCAAGTTGATAATCTTTCATCAAGTAGAAATGACATTATGAAAGAAACTAGAAAATTTTATGGATTTCTTTTGTCTGAAGGTGTAGTTTCTTCACTTGAAGGAGGGGATTCGAGAGAAGTTGTCCTGCTTAGGGATACCGGAGCGGCTGTTTCCCTTCTTAGGAAAAAGAGTGTGCCAACAAGAGCAGAAATCAGTAGGAAAGGAAGAGTTATGTTAGATGGGTTTCCGAACACTCATGTCGTTTGTCCTTTGTTGAAGATTAACTTGAAAAGTAAGGGAGTGTCAAGAGATGTAACCCTAGCACTTGTATACTATTGGCCCGTTGACGGCATTCACATTATTTTCCGTAATGATTTAACTGCATCCTAATCTATGAATCATTGCCTCAAATGGTAGTAACTAGGTCAGGCTTAGATACAGATATAAAGTACAGTCATAATTTGTTCGAGGTTTCAAACGTGTGTGATGGAGGCAATGAGGTTGAACTTAGCAAGTGTGGGGCGGAGATGACCAAATCCATCGGTGTTGACAGTGTTAGTCAAGTTGATGATGTAGATATCGAAAGTATTGACGTAAACGTAGTCGATGCGGTGGATTCAAAAATAGTTGCTGCAAAAATTTAGTTACTAACATTCTTAATATAGATGAGCCTGTCAGGATGCAGAGAGAGAATGAGACACTATCTTGAATTATTTAAAGTGAGTGGGATGATAATCCCGATAATGCTTGTAAAGAAACATTTCGTTTCAAAGGCGGAAATTTTCTGTCGTTGTGTTTGTCCTAAGTCAGTTAACAAAGAGACAGTTATAGAACAATTGGTAATTCCTAGGAAGCTTCGTGAATTAATTTTGAAATTAGCTCATGAGGATCAAGAACATTTAGGGATAAATAAACCTTCCAAGTGCATAAGTAAGACTCACTTTCGGCCCAAGATGAATAGTGAACAGAAGAGATATGAATTAAGCTGTCATAAATGTGAAATTGCTGGTAAACCTAATCAAGTAATCTCCAAGGTTCCCTTATGTAACATTCCATGAGTGGGAGAACCATTTGAGAATGTCGTAATTAATATAGTTACACCTTTGCCTAGAAGTAAAGGAGGGAATATATATCTATTAACAATCATTGATAGACTAACCTGTTATCCAGAAGCAATCCCAGTAAAAAGTTATAATGCAAAAACTGTAGTTAAAAACTTGTTGAGCTATTTTTTAAAAGTTTGGTCTGCCTTGCTGTATACAGTGATGATGGCAGTAATTTTGTGTCTCAATGTTTCAAAGGCAAAATTAAATAGCTTAGGTATAAAACTTGTAACTTCCACACCGTATCACCCAGAGTCGCAAGGGATTGTAGAACGTTTCTATCAAACATTAAAAAGTTGATGATGAAAAATGTATAACATTATTTTACATGAATGGGAAGGAAAACTAACTTCGGTCTAGTTAGCCCTACAATTGGCACCTGTGGGATACTACTGGATTTAGTCCTTTTGAGTTGTAGTTTGGTCACACCGCTTAAGGTCCTTTAGAAATTTTAAAGAGTACATTAATGCTTCTAGAGGCGAGAGAGGGTTACATAAAAAATTAGAAAATTATAAGGAGATTTCAAAGAAAGCTTGGAAATAGGTCATAAAAAACGAGAGCAACATCCAATGGGAAACTAAAAGGAGATGCAATCTTAAGGCACAGGAGAAAAATCTCCGTTTGGGAGATAAAGTCTTGGTATCAATTCAGAAAGGTCCCTAATTATCGTATAAGTTTGAAGGTCATTTTCCTATTTCCGGAAGAAAGGCCAACTTAAAATGCTTGATTGATAGTGATAGACGTGGAGCTAATTGTCTACACACAAACTTGCTAAAGAAATACAACGAACGTCCAGTGCCAGTAATAAGTGTGTCGCAGCGAGAAACTAGTTTTGAGAAAAACTCATATGTGCTTAAGAATTTACAGTTATTCAACTCTAGCTTAGAAGAAAAACTGAGTGAATTATGTAATGTTTTTCTGAATTATTCAGAAACTGTTAGTGATAAATTAAGTTTAAGTAAACCTTTAGAACATGATATTGAGTTACAGGACACAAAATCCATTAGAAAAAGTCTGTATCAATTGAATCCAGAGAAGGCAAATTCAGTGTATGTTAAATTAGGTATGCGTTAACTAATGATTTGATAGTTCCTAGTGAGAGTGAATGGTGTTCTCTGGTAGTTTTGGTAAAAAAGGAAGATGAATTAGATAGGTTATGCATTGATTCCAGAAAAGTAAACTGTGTTACCAAGTAAAGTAATTTTCCACTTCCCAGGATCGACATTTTCTTAAATAGGATCGGAAATGCTAAATGCATCTTCAAGCTTGATTTGGCCATAGGTTATTGGCTAGTACCTCTAAGTAGTCGAGCTAGGAAAATATCAGCTTTCATAACACCGTTCGATAGTTATGAACCTAAAGTAATGACTTTTGAGTTAAGAAATGCAGCCAGCACTTTCCAAAGATTAATGAACAAAGTTTTAAATGGTATTGATAACTGTGTCGTGTATTTAGATGATCTTGTTGTATTCTCAGAAACTTGGGAAGAATATTTACTAATTTTAGCTAAAGTCCTGCCAGCCCTTGAAATATCGAACCTTGCATTAAATTTGAAGAAATGCGAATCTGGGAAAACCTCTATTACTTATTTAGTGCATAAAGTGGGTCTCGGTAAGTTTTGTCCAGAAAATGGGAACAAAGAAGATATCATCAATTCCCCAATCCTCGCAACTAAAAAGCACGTTATGAGATTTCTCAGGAAATTTTCATATATATGTAGATTTGTACACAATTTATCAGGAACAAGCGCTCCTGTAACTACTCTTTTTAGGAAGGGGCGAGGTTTTGTATGTGATGAGAAATGTGTAGAAGCTTTCAATAAAGTAAAGGCTGTAATGCTTCATGAGCCAGTGTTATTGTTACCTGATTTATGCAAGGAATTTAATTTTTCAATTGATGCTAGTGACATTGGTATAGGAGGAGTCTTGCTTCAAGAAGTGAATTAGACAAAGCCCCCAGTCGCATATCATTCTAACAAACCAAAAAGAAAAAGCTAAAAAATATTATTCAATTATTGAGAAAAAATAGTTTAGTTTAGTTTCAGTTTTGCAACGCTTTTAGAATTATGCACGTAGTAGTCCTGTTTTAACAGTGTATAGTGATCACAATCCATTAGTTTATTTAGAAAGATTTATAATGATAATAAACGTCTCATGCACTGGAGATTAGAGCTACAAGATTATAATTTGAAGATAATTTATATAAAATAAAAAAATAATGTTATAGCTGATAGCCTTTCCAGAGATTTTTAAGAATGAGGTAGGCGTTTGTTTAGTTTTACCCTCATCAATGAAGACTACCTTCATGTGTTTGCGATAGCAAAGCAGGGGCTTGTCCCTCTCTATCCCTACCGACTTCCCATCGTGCCAGAGGGAAAGGAAGGATAACGAAGCCAAGATGTCTCACCTTGCAGAGCCATAAGAAGAAACCCACCTCGACCTCCCAAACGGACATGGAACCAATCCTTGAAAACCCAAAGGACAACCATGAAGACGCGGAGCAGCGCCTTACCAACAATGAAGAACCAGTAGAAGAAGAAGAAGAAGAAGAAGAAGACAGCCAGGTGGCCACCACTCATCCTGCCCAGCAACCACCTCCACAGCAGATCACCACCAACAGCATGTCAACCCAGCCAACCAGATTCAGGCTCACTCCTGGCACCAACATGACCTCTTATGCTGCGATAGCCACCATGGAGGCCTGGAACCCACACTTGAACATGACAATTCATCCCAATCCTAGGGGACAGCTTGTCATATCCGCCCAGGACAATGAAACCCAGGCCTACCTGGAGCAGCAAGACAACGTCCTACACCTCAACCCAGCTGACAACCCGACTACCATCATCATAGTATACGACATCGACCTACCACCTAAACCTGTGCTGAACCCCCTTTCTATTCTCTCAGCCAAGAGATGTGAAGGAAGGCTGGAAGAAGATCTCACAAGTTGGAGAACCCTCTACACGGAGGAGTACTTCCTAAAAGCCTTCAGATGATTCAGGCGTCCGAAGTTTGAACACCACAGGAGCCACTGTCAGGAAGTCTGTGTAGTTTATAGTAGCAGACAGCAACCTACAGCCTACAGCATCACCAAGTTCAAGGCCAGACACCACACCATTGCCAATTGCCCAAACTGTTGAGGACTTCACCATGTTTGGCAGAAGAGATGTCTTGCAAGACTGCAGTGCATCTCCGACCTCCAGGGAGCAGATTACCACTACAACCAGCAGCAAGGTCGAACAAACCCACCTCTAACCTACCACACCATTCCTCAAACCAACCCCACCTCCTGACATAATCCTAGTCCTTCCAGACAAGCCATTCCTGAACTTTCCTCTCCTCCACGTCATCTCCCAGAACCAAAACCACAACGCCCTCCAAGACATCCTCCAAATTCAAAACGGTCCCCCTCCCATACACCGTCCACACACTTACCACTAAGACTCGCATCTCCTTCCATCACGTTCACTTCCTTCAAGCAAACCCAACCACAACCATCCTCATCCTCCTCCGAACCAGAAACACAAAAACCCATCACTACCAATTCCTTAAGTGATTTTCCCATCCTCCCTAGTCCCACTGTCAGAAGCATTTCAAGCCCCTCACGCCCTACCACTACTTAGCACCACCCCCCACTAAATACAACAATTACAACCCCATCACTTGCTCTATGGCTGCCTTCATAATCGCTATTTCAAACGTCCTTTGCAACTTTTTAAAGTCATAAAACATTTTGTTCTCGCAGCAATCTCTCAACGATTTCATTTTTGATAACGCTGCCCTAGAACTCCAAGACCTATTCCTTTCATAGTCCCTTCAGCAAACACACACAACAACGAAGAAATTCTCAGCAACACTAAAATGAAAGTACTTTAATGGAACGCCTGCAAACTCAGAAACAATTTGCCTTCCTACAATCCCAAACCTCAGTGCGAAATCCAGACATCATTATGCTGAAAGAAACCCTGTTAAATGAGAATACACCATTGTCCTTCTCAGGATACAAAGTATACACCACGTATCTAACACAAACAGTGAGAGAATAGCATCCCTTAAGATAGAGTACAAAGCATGGACTATGGGAAAGACAGAAATACTCAGTGTTCATATATCACTGCTGGCCACAACCCTCACAGTCCACAATATCTACAAATCTCCAACCAAAAGTATCAGCGCAGAGGGGCTCTATGCCGGCACTTCTGAGGATGACACAATCTTTGTAGGTGACTTCAATACTCACCACCCATTTCTGAACTCTTCATCAGCAACAAACCAGTGAGGCAGACACTTGCATACCCTACAGCAAGAATATCCTGACGTAACATTGCTTAACAATGTGTCAGAAGCCACCCATCTTGAAGGCGGTTGTCTGACCTCACCTTCCGGTGAAGCACCATCAAAAGGTGTGGTAAATGGCAACAGCATCCTGTGCTAACAATTGATCATCTTGCCGTAGAAATTGACCTCGAATTAGAGAAACACCCTTCTCCTCCACCACCGAAAAAGGGGAACGAAGACCTTGCAAACTGGGTAAGATTCGAGAAAGCTTTGACAGAATGGGCTCTAGAATATATCAAGAACCCTCACAATGACATCTCCAACCTATGACTTTACGTCAACAAACAACAAGATGCCCCTCTAGACCTTCCAAACAGAATGGAAATCTTCATATACGCCTATGACATATTTATCATCTGCCCACATAAAGCACACACACGAAAAACCACAAAAGAGGCACTGAAAGGCCATCAAACACCCGCAAAATCCTCAGAATTTCACTCTTATGGGTTAATCCATAGAATGGGTGAGTCAATTCAAGTACCTAGGAGTAATCAGCAGCAAAACTCTATCACTGGCCAACGAAGTAGCCCACTTCAGAGAGAGAACAAAAATTCGTCTCTCAGCCATGAAACGAATGACAGGGAGTATCAAACAGCCTCCTAAGAAATTTACGTTCGAGCAATTCGATCTCACATCGACTATACAGCACTTACGCTCACCTTACTGACTAAAACTCATAAAGCATCCTTAGAAGTGGTACAAAACAATACCATGAGACTCATCAGAAGCTCTCTAATGTTTACCAGACTGTGCTTGTTAAGTGGCGAAACTATCCTAGTTTCCCTTTCAGCCAGGATTGACATAAAAAAAATGTAGTATCATTTCCAATTCATTCAACCAGACAGAGACTACACTCTGAATAATAGACTTAACAGACTTTGCCCTCTGGTGGAGGAGTTGACCCACCAAATTCCCATGCAAAGACACTGCTGGACACACTCAGAAGAACGCAAATGCTAAATAAAGCCTTCAAAACCAAGGGGCAACTAAATTGTGATGGCTACATCACTCCTACCCTATGGTTATCGGACTCCATCCAGTACAACTTCGCCACCCTTCCAACAGCAAGCAAAGCTCTCTGTATGCCAGAACAGCTCATAGAAGCAGTTAAAAATGCAATTAGCAACACCTTAGCTCCCAACATGTACTGCACTGATTGATCACTTGACAATGAAATTCCTGAGTCATTTCTCCATCAGGCTACAGAGAAAATTGGAGGCTTGCTTTCAAACCACTGCCCTATTCTAAAAACCGACCTAGTGGCAATCGTTAAAGCCCCAGAACACTTGGCCAGTCTACATGAAGCAAACACAAAAATCCGTACAGATTCGATAGGAGCCATTCTGGCTCTCAACAACAAAGAACCCACTGAAAATGTCTACCTTATCACAGCAATACAATACTTAGCCTTAGCTGACTAAAAAAACAACAGACAAATAACCCTTAATTGGATCCCAAGTCAAACTGGAACTACTGGCAATGATGAGGCCGATCACATAGCCAAATCTGGCCTAATGTGCCATATAACAAGCCTCACTCTTCAACCTTCATTTAAAACCATCAAGAATTGAATGACAGCTTTTTGCAACATCCAAAACACTAGCGAAGTAAGGCAAGCCTTACTTGATGGATCAAGATCAGCAAAATGGCACATTGAAGCTACAAATCTAGTACCATATCCAATAGCAAGAGAAATAAACCGTCGTCAAATCACAGTTATCATTTGCAGACTGCAACTGGGGTATCTGTGCAACTGGCAAATCATCACGGAAAATGACAAGGACACAGCAGCACAGCAGAGACCAGAGAGACCTTGCAGTGACTGCGAGAAAGCAACAGCAGAACCTCTGCAACATTACCTGCAACATTACCTGTTGCACTGTCAAGAAACAAGCCTACCCAGACAGGAATGTATTCCCCATTAATCGTGTACCTGCGACAGCAATTGTTAAACACATAATTGCCAATGTTGATACATTTTCAGCTTTTCTCTGCAGCTACTCCCCACCTAGATAACGTAGTAACAGCACCTCTTGTTAGCTCTTCTTCTACTTGCAATCTCTCATATATGTTTTGAGTTTAGGTATCCCTCTCAACCAAGCAGCACACAGACGTCTAAATGACCACAATGATAAGAAAAAATTTATTTTTATTTTTGTTCTAGTATTTTCAGGTACCAGAATGTGTTTTCCACCCTTTCTCTTTTACTCACAGACGCTAACAGACTATTTTTTTCAGCTCTCTCCTACTCAGCTGAAAAATCATGCAATTACTCATTCTAATAACTGAAGTTTAAGCCATTAAGGAAATTTTTTACTTCTACTATACCAATATCTCCAACTGAACCTTTCCATAATCCTTCCCGAGGTCTTCTACTCATCGGGACTTACTGCTGTACCTCTTTCTCTCCAACTAAACGACGGGAGCCAGTGGGCTCTCTTGAGGAGGATGCCTTACCCCCTCCGTCACCTTCTTTTTCTTCCAAAAAGTGGGTTGGCGCCTCTAAAATAAGGAAAGAAACCTTTGCTAATTATCATCCCTAACCCATATCTTATACTAAATCTAAGTATGATTAAAAGTTGCAGATCATCCCACAACCAAATCACCTACACTCCAAAATACCCAACAAAATACCTACGGACTGTAAGTGTGCAAGAGACCGTGCCTGGCCATAAGGGCCTGGCAATCTCCAAAACAACAACAATCGTTTCCAAAACTCAAGCCCAAGGGAAGGAGACACCACTCCCGAAACACGTAGCTTGTTCACTGTATTCTTTTACCCGAATTGTACATTTTACACGATATGTAAGCTTTACATTAAAACATTGATTCGCCATTTATTCCTGATTTTGACTACCCGCCATAAAGGGTGCCTTTTGCTCAGTTACTGGCTGTATGCAGTAATCCTAAAAAGAAGATAATAAGAGCCATTGAGAAGACAGAGTATAAGATCAATGCCACTGAGGCAGCCATTATTTTTAAGAAAACTAGTCTAAAAGAGGGTCTACTACCCAATAATAATAATAATAATAATAATAATAATAATAATAATAATAATAATAATAATAATAATAATAATAATAACAATAATACCAATTATTATTATTATATTAATAATAATAATAATAATAATAATAATAATAATAATAATAATAATAATAATAATAACAATAATGAATTATTACAGAAAAGGAATATGGAGAGGTATGTGCAACAGGTACAAGACCGGGAATTTTATATGGATTCCCTAAGGTGCACAGAAAATATTTCTATTAGACCGGTAATGTCAGTTAGAAAAACACCAATATACGCTTTCTCAAAATTCTTAATATAATTGATAAAAAACTTTACTTATAACTAGTATGCTTTAAAAATAACCATGCAGCTTATAGATGACTTAAAGCATATAGTTAAATAGTGAAAACTATATGGTCAGTTACGACATAGAATATCTTTACACTAATGTGCTTGCCGAAGAAACAATTAATATAATGCTAGAACAAGTAACTGACGAAAATACGATAAAGTATGTAGATAAAGAAGAACTCAAACAAATGTTGAAACAAGCAACAAATAACAGCTACTACATGTTCAATGGCTAGTGCTATAAACAGAAATATGGGATGGCAATGGGACAACCTCTTAGTGTACCACTAGTAAATGGGCTTCTATGGTATTACAAAAAGAAATGGTTAGAACAATGTCCAATAGATTTTAAGCCTATATTTTACAGACTGTATGTGGATGACACATATATAATACTTAAAAAAAAAAAAAAAAAAACATGCTGAACACTTTTTCGCTTATAAAAATTCTTAACACGCTAAGATAAATTTCACAAAAGAAGAACAAGAAAACCATATATTACCAATCTTAGAAATAATGTTGGAAAGAGAACAAAGTACTATTAATACTGCAGTATACAGAAAGAAAACTTATACCGGGGTACGCCTCAATTTCACCGGCTTTACATTTCATCACTACTGAATGCTTTTTAAACATTTCTATAAAGAGCAAGGAAAATTTCAGACATATATCAAATATAATATATAGAATTTTTACGAATATTTTATTTTGATAATGGATACCCAGTAGAAATATTTAGTAGTCAATTAAAGAGATTCGTAAACAACATCTCCAAACAAAAGCCCATTAGAAAATGAGACTGTATATCTAAAACTGCCTTACCAAGGAGAGCAATTATGCAAGGTGATAAATAAAGAATTACAGAAAGTAATTAATCAATATTTTCCTCAGGTTAACGTGAGAACTATTTTTTGTTTGTTATGATAACTTCAAAATGGAAAAATTTTTCCAACAAAAAGACAAAACTCCCGCTAACTGGTGTTCTGACATTGTTCACAAGTATAAATGTGCAGATTGTAATAACTGCTATTTGGAATCTTGAAATAGGGCCCTAGCTGTCAAAGCATCGGAACGTGGAGGGAGAATTTACAGTACAAAATAGATCCTTGCTAGGCCCTTCCAGTCATCCATGAGGGACCACTCAGAAAACCTTTGTAACAAACAGGTAAATATACAAGAATTTTGCATTTTATTTAGATGGAATTACCAAGCTAAAATTCGAATCGCTGGAAGTCTTCTGATTAAGACCTTAAATACAACTTTAAATAATAAGACATCGAAGTTTCCATTGAAATTGTTTTAAGTATTTATATTATTATTTGCGTTTTTGGTATAATTTATTTTGGAATTTTTAGTCTAATTTATTTTTTTAAATTCACACCATGATGTATTATTTATGTTAGAAAAATTATTTCCGTTTACTTTAATTATTAGGTAAATACTGTAACTATTAATTTTTTTGCTTTTAAGTTATGAAAGTATAAAACTCTATTCGCAATATATATATATATATATATATATATATATATATATATATATATATATATATATATATATATATGTATATATATATATATATATATATATATATATATATACATATATATATAT
>NC_090744.1:51147137-51157137 GCF_036898095.1 Palaemon carinicauda | reverse complement strand
GTTCATCCCCCTAGAAAACGGAACACCATAAGGAGGCATACTCAGCCCCTACCTGTTCAATCAACTGATGGAGAACTTAGCCACTCTAAAACTCCCAAAAGGAGTGGAGATATTCATATATGCAGATGACATATGCATAGTATGCCCAAGCAAAGCTCATGCCAGAAATATCACTCAAAAAGCTCTGGACATGATCCAAGCAAAATGCAATGATCTTGGTCTGAAGATCAATACCAACAAAACCAAAGCAATGGCTATAAAACACTCGCAAACCCCTCTAAAACTACACACTGAGAGGTGAGGACATCGAATGGGTGAGTCAATTCATGTACCTCGGGGTAATCATTAGCAAAAGCCTGTCAGCAGAGAGAAGACAAAAATCCGTCTATCAGCCATGAAACAAATGACCTCCCTTAGACAAGGAGTATCAAATAACCTCCTAAGGCTGTTTTACCTACAAGCAATTCGATCCCACATTGATTATGCAGCACCCACACTTACTGCATTGACCGACACTTAAAAAGCATCATTAGAAGTAGTCCAAAACAATGCCATGAGACTCATCAGTGGCTCTCCAATGTGGACAAGACTCTGCCTACTCAGAGCAGAAACTAACCTAATCTCCCTGTCAGCCAAAATTGACATAATGAATAGCAGCATTATAGTCAAGTCAATCATCGCAGACAGAAAAAGCCCACTTAATGATAAAATAAAAAGGCTTCTACCTCTTGCTGAAGAACTAGATCCACCCAGCTCTCTTGCAAAGAAACTACTGGATACACTCAGAAGAATGCAGATGCAAAACGAGGCTCACAAAATCAAGGGACAACAAATGTATGAGGGCTACATCCCTCCTGCTCCCTGGGCATGTGATCCCATCAAATACAACTTCACTATCCTACCAGCAGCAAGCAAGGCTCTTTGCACGCAAGAGCAACTCAATGCAGCTGCAAAAAATGCAATCAGGAACACTCCTGCACCTCATACCTTCTACACAGATGGATCAGTTGACCGTGCAATCCCTGCAGAAGCGGCTGCAGTTATCTCTACTTCAAGATATAAAGCAAACTGGAGACTTTCCAACCATGCCTCCACATTGCAAACTGAACTAGTGGCCATTGCAAAAGCCCTAGAACACTCTGCCAATCAACAAAACGGGAACACAACGATCCATACAGATTCCAGAGGAGCCACGATGGCCCTCAGCAACAAGGAACCTACAGAGAATGTGCACCTTATCACTGCAATTAAATTCTTAGCCCTGCTCCACCGAAGAAACAACAGGCAAATCACCTGGAATTGGATACCAAGTCATACAGGAATCTCTGGCAACGATGAGGCTGACCACCTAGCTAAATCGGCCTTAATGTGCCAAACTATCAGCATTACTCTGCAACAGTCATTAAAAACCATTAAAAATAAAATGGCTACCTACTGCAACATTCAAAAGACTAGTGAAGTTAGAAGAGCCTTCCTTGGTGGCTCAAGATCTGCAAAGTGGTACATTGAAGATACAAACATACTACCACACCCAATTGCAAGACAAACACCTCGCCAGGACGCAGTAATTATTTGCAGACTGCGACTGGGATATCTATGCAACGGGCAGATCATCTTAGATAATGGCCAAGACCCTGCAGCACAGCATAGACCAATCAGACCATGCAAGTACTGTAATCAGGATACAGAAAACCCTTTACAGCACTATCTACAGCAATGTCAGGAAACAAGCATACTTCGGCAGGATCTTAATCCCAATACTCCTGCTACTGCAACAGAAATTGTCAAGCATATTATTGACAATCACAATACCCTCCTAGCATTTCTCCGGAGTTACCCTTCACCGAGATAACGTTGCAACAAAGTCAACGTAAAATCTAAGTGACAATTCTGTGCTGGGAGCTGGGGGATTGCTGGTGGCTGCGGCCTTATCCTCCTACCCTCTGGACTGGCAGCCCGTTGTCGCACAAGCGGCCTGTGTTGCCTGTCTAGGGGTGTGGCCAGGATCAACAGCGGTCCTTTTTGACTTCCAGCACACCTTCCCCTCCTCTCAGCTGGCAGCCAGTTGTAGCACAGCGGCCTGTGTTGTCTGTCAGGGGGTGGAGCAGGGATCGGGGGGTCTCTTTGACCTCCAACACATTCTTCTCTCTTCAGATGGCAACCCGTTTTCGCACTGCGGCCTATGTTGCCATCTACATCTTCATCTTCCTTTGGTTGTCTCAAAAATAATCCTTATTTTTACGTTTTTTTTCTTTTTTTTTATTATCATCTCTCCCCTTTTTTTTTATTATTTACAGGTACAGGAATTTTATATTCCACCCTATCTCTACCACTAAAACTGCTATAACTCCTTCTCTTCAGCTCTCTCCTACTCAGCTGAAATCTCACACTATCCCTCTATCTCACAATTAGGCTTAAACCACTATGAAGTTTTTCACTTCACCTATATCAACTTCTCTGACTACAAACTTTCAACTCCTTCCCGAGTTCTCCTACTTATCGGGACTTGCTACTATAACTCTTTCTCTCTAACTCAGACTGGAGCCAGTGGGCTCATAGGACGATATTCCACAGTCAATTACTCCTTTTCAAACATCCCATCCCCACCCAAAACCTATCCCAATATCCTAAAATAAATGTTGCAGAATATCCCCTACCCAACTACCTATCCCAATATATCCTATCCAAACACCTACGGGCTGCAAGATTGCAAAAGCCCGTGTCAGGCCAAAAGGGCCAGGCAATCTTTACAAACAAACACAGGCCATGTCATCCTGATGGAAGTTCCTTCATTAGTAGCTTCCTAGGTTATATTTGACTACAGTGATATATCCCAGAGAATTTACCAAAGGTATCCAGAATTCTAACTCCTGGAGTGAATATCCCTTAAAATTGGATATCGCGTAATCAGAGGACGTATTCTTGACACGTCTCATAGCTATCTACACCCCTAATAGCGTTTCTGCTTCGAGGGGAGAAAGTGGCATGAATATAGGAGAGTCGTTAAAGAGGCAACGCTCTCGACATTCCTACTGTACTGGAAATATTGCGCCGAATCGCCACCGCGAGGCGCCACAAAGCCTTTCTTTCTCTTGTAGCTTTGTTGACCAGTGTTATCCTGTGTTATCTCTCACTATTTTGGAGTTATTTGTCACTATGATGTCTTCACCAGCCTCATCAGCTTCTGGAAAGTTAAGTAATATCTTTGAATTGTGTAAATGTAAGCTCTTTCCAGTTTTACTCTTCGATTGAGATCGTAATTAACGTAACAAGAGCTGTTACCAGCCTGATGGCATCTTGAACGCGGTCGTTCTTCCTGTACATCTAGTTAGCCAGAACGATTTCCCGGCATTATTTGCTTTAATAACTTTAGCTATTTAGTATTTTAGCTAGGGATTTTTATATTATGTCATTGTTGTCGTGGATTTGGCCATTTATGTTCGAGCCTCACGAGTGCTAGGCTTCCTAGCCTAGGCACCTACACACTTCATGCATGATATAACCTTCCTGATAAAGTTTTATTGAAGCTCAGGCAATATTTTATCCAATAAAAATATTACTGCATATATTTTCCTCTTCCAAGATAGTATACAAGAGAGTTTTGGTGAACGCTTCTCTATGCTCCTAGACTTACTAGCCTAGGGGCTTTAGTATACTTTCATACATGTCCCCAATTGCTCTATTATTGTCTTCTAAGGTGGGGTTAATGCCTCCTATACCTTCAAAGTCGATACCAATCTCTTGGCAAGATTTAAGAGCAATTCCCCTTCCCTCTGATAAGCCTAGGCTACCCTCAGTTAGCTTTGCTGTGAACTGAGTCCTGGCAAAGTTTACTGGGGTGTTTTTTTTCTTTCTCTTAAACACTGAGTCAGTTTTTGAGTTTTGAACGGGACATCAGAGTAAGGTCTGTGTTAGGCATCTCACTGTCTCGGTGAAATGATTTCACAAGTCAGGCTAAGTTGTCTATACAGGAGGCTAGGCCTCCCTAGACCATACGTGGAGGTTTAGTTTTACAATTCCTCCTTCCTCGGTCTAGCACACAGTCCTGTGCTAGTGGATCTTAGACCGAAGAAATGATTTCTTCATTGTCTAAGACACCTGGTACGAAATTCTTTTCTCTTGCGAGATTGTGTTCTATGGCCGCTTTCTCACTTGTCTAACCCAACCGGGGGAAATGATTTCCCCTACTTGAGGTTACCTTTAAGTTGGGTAATGCCATCGGGTATTACCTTACTTATAGGACTTTTCCCCCTTCCCTGCGGTCTCTTTTGTGTTGGATGAACCATCACCCTCCCTGGCCGTCTTTCTACATTTGACCCTAAGCGTAATCTATAGAACTGACCTGAGGTTCCCTGTCTGCTCTCGGCCGGGCCGGCTGCCGGCAGGTACACTCATATCATTTGAGTGTTTTTCAGTCCTCCCTTGGACTGCCTTCCATAGCCCATAGGGATGGGACATGGTTGGGTGGAAGCCGGAATATAATTCCCCCTTCCACTTGAACCCTCATTCGGGATGTAGGCTGGCAAGGCTGAGCCTTTGCCTTCCTCCATCCTCTCTCTTTTTCTCTACCTTTCCTTATACTGGGTCAGCGCCGGCAGCTTATAGCTGTCGACGGCAATGTTGGTTGTCTGTCAGCCGGCAGTTACTCTGCCGCCACTTGCCGGGGGTGTCGCTGAGTGATAACCCAACGACAATAAACATACTATGACCAGTGGCCGGCAGCTAAGTTGTCGGCCGGCAGTCGGCCACCCAAAGTATAGATCTGAAGACAGTAACTGCTTTCAATAGCCTAGAATAGGTTGGCATATGTCGGCAAGGCCGACATATGTCGGCTGGTCCGGCATATGTCGGCAGGCCCGGCATGTGCTGGCAGGCCCTGCATATGCCGGCAGGCCCGGCAGATCTGGCGGCATACCGCCGCCAGTCAGTGCTGTAGCCAAAAAAGTTTTTTTCCAACATACAAGGTGCTTCATGGGCAGCCTATTGTGAGACCATCACATATAAGAGAATTATCCTCTCTACCACTTAATGGTTATCAACCATTAATTTACCCCCAATATTGAACCTGGGACATTGTGTTAGGAAGACACTTTATATCAAAGGATATTATCTTCCCATACAAAATTCATTAAGAATTTATTGTTCAATTTGGAGGTCATAGCAATGGGCTTGACAGGAAACACAAGTAGCTGTCTTTCTTATTTTCTAGCTTACTCTATCCAAGATATTAATTAAAAAGAATACCTATGCAGAAATCTGAGAATTTCACCGAATGCTTATATGCTTTCTTTCTTTCTTTACAGGAGGAGCATCCCGAGTTAGGGAACAGCTTTTGCAGGGTCCGTAGTAAGAACTTCTATGGCCATGACATGTGCAGGGCCCATGCTCGCTGCACAGTCACCAAGGGGGCTCTCAAATACTTGGACCCACATGTATGTACCGTTTGTGACAAACTAGTAAAAGAGGCTTTTGATGATCAAACGTCTACTGAATCAAGGGATGCAGCAAGGGACACGCTGTGAAAATGGGTCAGGGGTTTTCAGAAGAACACCTCTGCCCCATACCTTCCTAATGAGAGGATGAGGGACTGTCTTTTCCCTAGGGCATCTGCGGATGCAATCATTCCCCAGGCTCACCCTGAGATTCTCCTAGTACAGATTCCGATGGAATCTGTTGTTTCGGACGCCTTGAAGGGCACCCAATTAGATGACAACATGTCGGTTGTCTCAGAGGAGACAGAGAACAATCTCCTACTGGAAGAACTGGAGCAGGAGGATGACGTACATCCTGAGGCTGAAGTCGATAAGACCAAAACAATTTCGGTATCATCAGCCACGGTGACTGAGCCGGTGCCTTCGACTTCATCTACTGCACCCCAGTTAGATTCCATCACGAGTACGTTGCACTCGCTGCTGTCTATGGTGCAGGACATTCAGAAGAAATCGTCCGAAAAAGAAGCTTCTCTTCGGATGGAAATGCATCAGCTGGTTGCAACACATTTAGCCCCGAAGAAGCTAAACGTCTAGGATCTTCCCGCTTTCTCTGACGTTAACCCTTGGAGATATGCAGAACATATGCCAATGTCGGGGGGGGGGGGGATGGGGAAGATCTTCCTCTCGGAGAAACTGGGCACTATCCCAGTAGAGGAAATTGAGTTTTGGCCCAGCAAAGGGGCCTACCCGGACTGCTATGTCCGTCTAAGGATGGAACCTGCTTCCAAGGAGGAAACAGAGCCGAAGGAGACGATTGTCCTCGAACTCTCTAAGGCTCAGGCCTTATATACAACCACCTTGAATGAGAGGGCCTTTACTAGTTCCAAGGTGCCGGCTCTTAGCAAAAAGAACCCGTCCTTTATTGCTGACCCCAAACGTGCCTTCCCCTTTATGGACAAAGGATTTAAGACAGCCTTAAAGGCAGTTGAAGCAGGGAAACCTTGCCCAACACTGGAGGAGTGTAGACCCTTTTCCCTTGCTTTACCATCAGATGATAAAAACTGGAAGGATGTTCATAACACCTTCACAGTTGGGAAGCTGGAGGCAGATATTGCTGGACGACAGTTCGGCGAAGACCTCCCGAAGCTGTTAGAGTCTCTCCTGCACAGGGAACCAGAGACTAAAGAACGTCTTGCTGCTTCCATGTCTCTGCAGACTGGCTTAGAGACTATGGCAAGCATCCCGGACACCCCAGATATGAACATGGTCTTCGCCAAATCTCATTTGGCGACAGTCACCAAGGACTTGTACAACTTTATCAAAGCCCGAAGGACTTGTAGAGAGTTCGTGTTCGCCTCGGCTGCGGTGAGACACGAACCAAAGAAGCTCATAGCATCCAATATCTGGGGAAAAGATCTCTTCCCAAGCGAAGTGGTCAAAGAGGTCGTGGACAAAGCCGCTACGGAGAACAGGAATCTCCTCTCCAAGTGGGGCTTGTCCTGTAAGAGAAAATCTTCCGCTGACGAGGGTCCCCAGCCGAAGAATAAATCAAAACGACCAAGAGTGCCCTCTCTGCCTAGAAAACAGCAACTGCTTCCCGTGGCCACGGTGCCCCAGACGTTGGCAAAACCAACCACCATCTTCCAACTGGTGCCCCAAACAATGGCGACCCAATTTTCACCCCAGTCTTTGAAAGCCAATCGACGACTTTTAGGCATAAATCTCGAGGTTCCTTTCAAGGATCCTCTAGATGCCCCTTCAGAGGTAGGGGTAACAAAGGTGGACGTGGCCAAGGAGGCGAGTTCTCCAACCAGCACTCCAAGTGAGATGCTACCGGTAGGAGGGAGACTTCTCCTCTTCCGGGATCGTTGGACCTTCGATCCCTGGGCTCACAGCCTAATCAAGAACGGAATAGGGTGGAGTTGAAGCTCAACTCCACCAAACTTTCCTCAATTCTTCCGGCACTCAACCCCCCCCCCCCCCCCCTCTGGAAGAATATGTTCAGGAACTACTGAACAAAAGAGTTATACGGAAGGCAAAGTCCATCAGATTCCAAGGAAGGCTATTTTGTGTTCCGAAGAAGGATTCGGAAAAGCTCAGAGTCATTCTGGACTTATCACCACCCGAGAAGTTCATAGTGAACCACAAATTCAGAATGCTGACGCTTCAACACATAAGGACCCTTTTGCCCAAACGGGCATACACAGTCTCCATAGACATGACGGATGCGTACTGGCATGTTCCAATCAACCATCAAATTTCCCCCTACCTAGGGTTCAAACTACAGAAAAGAAAGTACGTTTTCAGAGCCATGCCCTTCGGTTTAAACATAGCCCCAAGGGTATTCACCAAGCTTGCGAATGCAGTCATTCATCAACTACGCCTAAAGAAGATCCAGGTAGTAGCCTACCTGGACGACTGGCTGGTGTGGGTAGCATCCGAGGAAGAGTGCAGGCAAGCCTCCAAGCAAGTGATCCAGTTCCTGGAACACTTAGGATTTAAGATCAACTTGGAAAAGTCTCATCTATCTTCAGCTCAAAAGTTTCATTGGCTGGGCGTCCACTGGGATTTACAGTCACACTGCCTTTCCATTCCATCAAAGAAGAGGAAAGAGATAGCTGGATCTGTCAAGAGAACTCTTCAATCCAACAGGATATCAAGAAGGCAACAGGAGAGAGTGTTGGGGTCCCTCCAGTTTGCCTCAGTGACAGATCTAATATTGAAAGCACAATTAAAAGATGCATCAGGAGTTTGGAAAAACTACACAGCAAACGCTCGAAGAGATCTACAAAGACCGATTCCAAATTGTCTGCGATCTCTACTCAAACCATGGTCGGAAGCCTAGAACCTGAAGAGCAAGGCACCTCTGAAACCACCTCCACCGGCAGTCACCGTTCACACGGACGCCTCAAAAGAAGGGTGGGGAGGTCACTCTCATCATCAGAAAGTCCAGGGAACCTGGTCTCCCCTCTTCAAGACCTTCCACATCAATTTTCTGAATGCCATGGCGGTTCTTCTCTCTCTGAAGAAACTGGAACTTCACTGCGCAATCCACATCCGTCTGGTTCTAGACAGCGAAGTTGTAACGAGATGCCTAAATCAACAAGGCTCGAGATCGCCTCACATAAATCAAGTGATACTGGCCCTCCTCCATCTAGCGAAGAAGAGGGGATGGTACTTATCAGCAGTCCACCTTCAAGGGTTCCGCAATTTGACAGCGGACGCTCTATCCAGGGTCAACCTGATAGAGTCAGTATGGTCCTTAGACGCAAAATCATTCTCCTTCATATTACGCAAAGTTCCAGGACTGCAGATAGATCTCTTCGCAACGAGCGACAACAAGAAGCTACCCCGGTATGTAGACCCGTGCGAGGATCCTCTAGCTGAAGCTACAGACGCAATGTCCATAGATTGGAACAGGTGGTCCAAGATCTACCTGTTCCCTCTAACCAACCTTCTGCTGAAAGTCCTTGACAAACTGAGATCCTTTCGAGGGATAGCAGCAATAGTGGAACACAAGTGTCCCAACAGTGTTTGGTTCCCTTTGATAACGGAACTACGCCTTAAGCTGATCGCGTTGCCGGACCCAGTTCTGACTCAGCAAGTGCAGAAATTGACTGTTTCAGCTTCATCAGAAAAAAACCCAGAACCTTCATCTCATAATTTTCTCGCCCTAGTGGTCAAGAAACGGTTTGGGATTTCTAGGGACAGTATTAGCTTCTTAGAAGAACACAAGTCAAAGTCAACAAGAAGACAATATGAGTCTTCCTGGAAGAAATGGGTGGCCTTTGTCAAGGCGAAGAAACCTAAGGAGATTTCTACGGATTTCTGCTTGTCCTTCTTCATCCATCTTCATGAACAAGATTTAGCAGCAAACACGATTACTACATGTAAATCTGCCCTAGCCAGGCCAATACTATATGCCTTCCAGGTAGACTTTTCTAATGAAATCTTCAACAAGATTCCAAAAGCCTGCGCTAAACTTCGGCCCGCAGCCCTTCCAAAGCCCATTTCATGGTCTTTGGATAAGGTTCTTCACTTAGCATCAACTCTGAACAATGAGGATTGCTCGCTGAAAGACTTGACTCAAAAGGTGATATTCTTATTTGCACTAGCCTCAGGAGCCAGAGTTAGCAAAATAGTGGCCCTCTCGAGGGATGATGGCCACATTCAGTTCACAGACTCCGGAGAACTGAACCTCTTTCCGGACCCGACGTTTCTCGCCAAGAACAAGCTGCCCACTGAGAGATGGGGTCCCTTGAAAATCTGCCCTCTGAAGGAAGAAGCATCCCTCTGCCCAGTGGAATGCCTAAAGGTCTATCTTCGTAGAACTTCAGACTTTAAGGGAGGTCAGCTTTTCAGGGTAGAGACGTCTGGTTCAACATTATCCTTGAAACAGTTAAGGCCGAAAACCACCTATTTTATATGCAGAGCGGATCCAGACAGTACACCCGCAGGTCATGATCCGAGAAAAGTAGCCTCGTCTCTGAATTTCTTTCAGACGATGTCGTTTGAAAGCCTTCGTGCTTATACTGGATGGAAGTCATCCAGAGTTTTCTTCAAACACT
>NC_090744.1:51012137-51142137 GCF_036898095.1 Palaemon carinicauda | reverse complement strand
TATTATTATTATTATTATTATTATTATTTAATATTAATTTAGGTAGGTAGGTAGGTAGATAGATGAGAAATGAAATTCTTCTAAGTTATAACATACAGTATACCAAAATAAACTATTTCTTTCTTTCTATGTGTTTGTCTGGCGCAAAGAAAACTCGTAATAAATATATATATATATATATTTTTTGTCAAGCAGTAGTTAGTACAGTCATTTTTATTTTTTTTTTCTGTGTACGCGAGAATTTCCTCATTAAAGAAGAGCTCAAACAGCTCAACAACTATATTGAAATCTCTGTTTTATTACAGGCGGCGAAGATTTGTTTTTCCTTTTTATTTTATATGATTACCGAAGAACTTCAGAAACATTATTATTATTATAATTATTATTATTATTATTATTATTTAATATTAATTTAGGTAGGTAGTTAGGTAGGTAGATAGATGAGAAATGAAATTCTTCTAAGTTATAACATACAGTATACCAAAATAACCTATTTCTTTCTTTCTATGTGTTTGTCTGGCACAAAGAAAACTCGTAATAAATATATATATATATATATATATATATATATATATATATATATATATATATATATATATATATATATATATATATATATTTATATATATATATATATATTTTTTGTCAAGCAGTAGTTAGTAGTGTCATTTTTATTTTTTTTTTCTGTGTACGCGAGAATTTCCTTCATTAAAGAAGAGCTCAAACAGCTCAACAACTATATTGAAATCTCTGTTTTATTACAGGCGGCGAAGATTTGTTTTTCCTTTTTATTTTATATGATTACCGAAGAACTTCAGAAACATTATTATTATTATTATTATTATTATTATTATTTAATATTAATTTAGGTAGGTAGGTAGTTAGGTAGGTAGGTAGATAGATGAGAAATGAAATTCTTCTAAGTTATAACATACAGTATACCAAAATAAACTATTTCTTTCTTTCTATGTGTTTTCTGGCGCAAAGAAAACTCGTAATAATATATATATATATATATATATATATATATATATATATATATATATATATATATATATATATATATATATATATATATATATATATATATATATGTATATATATATATATATATATATATATATATATATATATATATATATATATATATATATATATATATATATATATATATATATATATATATTTATATATATATATATATATATATATATATATATATATATATATATATATATACTGTCAAGCAGTAGTTAGTACACTGTCATTTTTATTTTTTTTTTCTGTGTACGCGAGAATTTCCTTCATTAAAGAAGAGCTCAAACAGCTCAACAACTATATTGAAATCTCTGTTTTATTACAGGCGGCGAAGATTTGTTTTTCCTTTTTATTTTATATGATTACCGAAGAACTTCAGAAATATTATTATTATTATTATTATTATTATTATTTAATATTAATTTAGGTAGGTAGGTAGGTAGGTAGGTGGGTAGATAGATGAGAAATGAAATTCTTCTAAGTTATAACATACAGTATACCAAAATAAACTATTTCTTTCTTTCTAAGTGTTTGTCTGGCGCAAAGAAAACTCGTAATAAATATATATATATATATATATATATATATATATATATATATATATATATATATATATATATATATATATATATTTTGTCGAGCAGTAGTTAGTACACTGTCATTTTTATTTTTTTTTTCTGTGTACGCGAGAATTTCCTTCATTAAAGAAGAGCTCAAACAGCTCAACAACTATATTGAAATCTCTGTTTTATTACAGGCGGCGAAGATTTGTTTTTCCTTTTTATTTTGTATGATTACCGAAGAACTTCAGAAACATTATTATTATTATTATTATTATTAATATTAATTTAGGTAGGTAGGTAGGTAGGTAGGTAGGTAGGTAGACGAGAAATTCTTCTAATTTTATTGGTAAATATTGCGAAATTCCAAATTCTATGGCACCTAGTAAAGAAAAAAGTTTTGATCTTTTATAATAACATTTTATTTGTCGCAACAATCCAATTACAAAACAAGGATACATTGATAAAGTACTAATTACATCTGTAAATACATTTTGTGGGAAACGTATATGTATCATGTTTCCTCCATTCTCTGCTTGCTTAGATTTTAAAAAAAGTAAAGCAAAATATAAATATATAAATTGAGAATAAAAAAAAAGGTTTGTTATAATAAAAAAATGACATACAGCGACTCTACCAAAAAAATGAAAGTCACTAAAAATATATATATGAAATGGAACAAATATAGATTACACTAAACAAAAGTAAACAAAATCCTTAATTAACAAATAAAATTTCTTCAACTTCAAATAAGGGGAATTAAAAGATTTCCCCCTTGATATTTATCAAATGAAATCTTTTACACTTAACATAGTTGCAAAAAAGTCCTAGCTAGTTATTGGAAAATTTGGTAATTGATTAAACAAATAACATATATATATACAAAGAATATTGAACTGGAATATTTTTTAAAAAACATCTATTCCAAAACATGAACTAAGATTATCAAACTGGAATAATTTTGATGTTTTCAAATACATCTTTTCTTTTATTCCAATATAATTGAATTACATTATTTTTTTTAAGATTATCTAATACTGTTAAACCAGTTTGATAAATTTTATGTAAATAAAGTTTATCCACCAATTGGTTGTCTTCAACTATATGATAACTCAAAACACCACCTTTAAACTTCTTTTTACTTTGTATAGCCGTCGCCGTAAACCTATATTTTGAGTGTTTGAGTCTCTTGTTTTTTGTATAAAAATTATCAATGTCAACGGCAATAACCAACGACAAAATATAATTGCCTTCGGGAATATTTTCCCAGCCTTTGACACGATTTATGTTGAAGAATTCGTGAACATTTTCCCAAATTCTCATTTTTCTTTTATAACTAGAACTTGGGAATGCGAGGAAAGGTGTGGCACTAGAACGATAACGCAGTTTCTTGTTAAATTTGTGACGAACTAGATATGATGATGCTTTATATTTCGTCATGTTCGGTGGTCTGTTTGTTGGTATTCACATCAGCGTAATTGGTAGTCCTTCTTCTTTGACATTTATATTGGATCTGAGACAAAATATAATGCATGAACACAACTTTTGTTTATGAAAAAAATGAATTATTCTTATTAAAAAATGAATGAATCATTATACGATATTACTTTTGGTCCTGGCAATGAAACATACCCCATTTGTAGAATTAAAAGCAACCAATCATTTTTTAAAAATTTGAGTTATAATATATATTGTACTAAATCTATTATCTATCAGTTTTTTTTTATTCAAAAATGTTCTATATATTTTGTGTTTTTTTTAAAAATAACCAAAGCCAAAAAAATAATATAAAGGAAAACAATAATGTTATAAACAATATTTCTTATACGCCACCAATATTCATACACTCGGATGAAGAGTAATCATTATCATCGTCATCGTTGAAGTTAATATGGTTTCTTTTCTTCATTTTTTTATCTTTTAGTGATACATCTTCAATAACCCCAGTGTATCTCAAATTGCAATATTTGATTATAGTAGTTAAGACTAATGGATAAATGAAGAATTGTGTATAACCAACCATAAACACTTTATTCTTTTTAAACCAAAAAATAATATATATATAATATAAAAATATTTTATTCTAAAAAGAAAAGGATGGTTTTAAATAATAAGTAATATGACACAATACTGGAAATATTTGTCTTTTATAATATTTCAACGAGAAACAGTTTACAGTCATAAAAAAATGTAGAATGCTTTCCTTTCTTATAAGTTTAGCAGGAACAATGCCTTTTTCATGATTTGTAGGTCCAAATCTTCGTCGTTTAATCAGTATTGGGTTTCTACGATCAATTTGATATTATTAGCCATCCATTTTTGTTTTTTTTGTTATTGTTGATGACAATGATGAGCGTCGTCTCTTTTTAACAACATTCAAGGTGGTGTGGTGATTTTTCCTCCAACTTGGATTTTCCCATAAAGTATCCAAGAACCTTGGATTACATAAAGGTTTATTTGTGCAAGTGTAGTTTTCTATGGATTGATGGTCGTTTTTCCAAGAAAACTCTTGGTTCATTTGAAAGGGGTGGATTTTGTCAAAAAACTGAATCGACGCATAATTTACGGAATACATTGCTCTTGGGTCCAATTTAAAAGCCATCAATGATTCTACTATTGAAATTAGGACTTTAAATTGTCCATAAAAATATGGTCGGTCTCTGAAATAATGAAGCCTCTTTACACAGGATAATTCCAAAACCCTTTTACTTGAGCATCCTAATGATTCGGTTTCTACGCTGTGAATTTTCTTAATTATGATGGGACGGAACCACTCTATGAATTCATTCTTCCGTGTGTTCTTATTATCTAGACACACGAAAGAAATATCCTCATTATTTTCTAAGCCCATAAAATTTCTATAAACAGCAGCCAAATATTGAACAGCTTCAAAACGATTACCAACTTCAAGAGAGTCGTTAAATTTTTTCTCATAATTTTCTTTGTCGGTAGTTTCTGGTATTTGATTAGATGCAGCCAATTGTAAATCACAACATACTTGGGCTTTTAAGGCGAATAGAAAAATAGTAAGGGCCCTGGTTAGAAACTCAATATCTCTATAATTTTTTTCTTTGTATGTGTTTAAAAATGTAAAAAAAAAAATATAAAGAAACTGTATCTCTTGGTGAAATTAGGTCTAGTGCCTTTCCTTGTAAGAAATTCAGTATGGAATTCATTCTTGAATTGTTTTTTCTGTTTACGTTTAATATATTAATGAGATGAATTTCTCTAATGCACCATAAATAGAGACTAGAAACCTTTCCTGTCATTATAGTGTTTATAATGATTTTTTTCAAAGTGTCCATATCTTCTCCGTGGAAAAGAATTGGGTTGAATGGTGATGATAGGTTTTGTTTGCTCTTTTCTCGCAAACAAACCAATTCATCGTTTTGTGTTATGTTTTTTATGTTAAAAAACATTCTTTTTGGGTTCTTTTATATTGATACCCTTCTGTTGCAAGATCAGAACCAAAAGAATAAACACCAACCGGAGGTTGAAGCTGTACTGGGCATAATCGTATCTCAGTCCATTATTTATATGCTTCATCTGTCTTAGATGGGGGGATGGGGGGGGGGTGTAATCACATAGTATATATACCAGCCCAAGGAAGGTTTCAGTTGGTTAGTTGTATCTTAGACTGGATCAGTTCAACTACCACCACTATATTACAAGATTTGTAAAAATGAAAATGGTTCAAGTGCAATGTCCATGTTGTAAAAATAAAATCTGTACCCCCAAAAAAGAAATAGATAATGATTTTGAAAATATTTCACTCTTTGGGGATACTACAGATTTGGAACATGATAGTTTCTTGCCTTTTCTGGATGTTGAAAATTATCTAAATTTTTCAAAGTCGGGGGAAGATGATCATTTTCAAGAATTGGAGGAATTCTTAAACCATGAACAAGAAGGTGTCAACATCAAAACAAAAATTCTCCCAGTAAAGATTACTACAAACCAACACAAAGACGAAGAAAACATAAACCCAGTAAAGAAGGTTCTTAAACAAATAAAAAAAGAATTTCCCTCGAATCCATACAAAGAAGAAAAAAAGAAGACTTTTGGGGCATAGGAGGCAGTGAATCTATGGATTCAAGAAGTTTTATCTAATCAATACAAAGATGAAGAAAAGAAGATTTTTGAAGTAAAGGAAACCACCATAAAGGGGGAATTCCCCTCGAATCAATACAAAGTTGAAGAAAAGGATATTCCCCTAGTGTAAACGACTTCAAACCAACATCAAAAAGAAGAAATCGTCCAATTAGATATAAATCTCAACCTTAAAAGAAAAAATAGAGAAACTGACGATGATACAGAAGACTCAATAGCTAGACGCGTTTCTATAAAACACAAAAAGAAGACACTATTTGAGCCCGTTGCTAAAAGAACGAGGCTTCAAAAAAAACTTAACAACATTACGTTTTCATCAAATACCCATCCACATGGAAAACCAAAACGCTTTAAATCCAAGGATACCCCTACTAACAAGAAGGCGCACTAACAAACTTTACATCATAATAGGGATAATCAACGCCCCTAGTATCATCTTCTACGGCGGTCAAATAAGGCAATGTTAAATTCCCCACCTACGAATTATCCACGATTTTCTTTCTTTTCTCCTCACGTACCTTAGCATAATCATACCTTACAGCATAGTCTGTATAGACATACAAAATAAATATAGTCACCAACAAAATTATTATAATGCTTATAATAATAAGTGTTATGTATTCCATTTTTTATTTTACAACATAAAGTGAGTATCTTGTGCTATATCGGTGATAAAATGTAAACCATATACCCAGTATATTCTACATGGGTAGTAAATTTCATTTTATTTTAGTAATGTTAGCGAATAAGTAAGATTGGAATAGAGTCAGAGTATCAATCGGTTTGGTTTCTGGAATTAGAATTAGATATATAGTCTTCGTATTACTTTTGCCCCTAATGTCATTATTATTATATAACCAAAGTGTTTTGCTAGTCCACTTGTTTCCATGGGTCGTCTTTCCACTCCTCTCGTTCTCCCGTTCTGGGAATTCTCTTGGTCTTCCACTCCAATACTCATCAAAATAACTGTAGTCGTCTGGTTCAGCTTCGAATATATTTTTCTAATGCATTATTTCTAAATACACCCCCGGCGATTCTTTTATTGTTATAATGAACTATAATATCATAAAAATAAAAAACGAAATTCATTTAACTGGTGAGTGTTTCTGATTTTTTCTTCATATGAGTTAATTTTGATATTTTTAATGATAAATCAATATTTTCATACTGATTAAATTCATCAAAAACCCTTTGTAGTGTTTTTGAACCTTGGATAATCTCATCGCTCATTTCTGTTTTTTCGTCTTTGGTGGGTTGGATTGGAAATTCCAAAAAATCAGATCTAAATTGGGAAATTTCGTAATTAAGGCGTTCAGCTCCAAGGCCTACAATTGTCATTTGTTCTTGTGGGCCCGTTGCAAACCCTCCTCGTTTTCCTTTCACTGGTGTACCAGAAAATTTTGTTCTTATGATATCATCTGGATGAGAACATTGCATCATGAGAGATGATTTATGGTTATGAACAAGAAAATATCGCGTTTTATAGATGGTGGCTTTAGTAGTTTTATAACATAGCCTATTAGTATGATCATAATCTTTTAATTTTCTAGTGTATGTAAATCCGTCATCAACATCAAAATATTCATAATAGGGATAATCAACGCCCCTAGTATCATCTTCTACGGCGGTCAAATAAGGAAGTCCCGTTATAGGATTTATTAGTATTCCACTAGCATATAAATCTCCCAACTCCAAATAATATTTAGAATCTTCTATATTAAATTCAAAACAGTTGTTCATATATGGAATCGATGTTTTGTTTTCGTGTTCTTTCTTTAACATCTCACCAGTATTAAATATATTATCTAGAGTCTGTCTCTTCAGGTATTGAGGATTAATGATAAGATCTGGCATTATTGTGTGTGTGTTTTTTTTCCCCTCGTTTTTAGGATTGATTATTACAAACGGCATATTTTCATCTGAAATAATTTCAGATAGAACACCCTTATTTGAAGTTGTTGTTTGTAATTTATCACCTATAGATGGTGTGAATAAACTCGCATATGTCAGATATAACTTCATATACTGTGATATATCTATGTTATCGCAGCGAATCATTTCGCAACGATATTTCTGATAGTTTGGGTTTTGAGATTGAAAAGCCAATGACCTTCGAAGCTTGGCCCTTTCTTTTGATGAACATACCAAATTGTGAAAATAATCATTTGTTGGGTCGTCCACGTCCATAATATTACCCCGTCCTTCCCAAATCACCGATAAAATCCAGTCTTTACCTATATTATTATTATTTATTACAACATTTTCAAATTTATCTACAAAGATATCGGACTTTCTAGGCATCCCTATCCCCCCCTCAGTAGTGATTTCTATTACTTTTAGTTCACTGGAAAAAAGTTCAATTGAAAGTTTTAGGTTGCTATTAATATGACTACAAGTATTTTTCAGTTTAAATATACCAACTTGAAGCCCCTTTCTTAGTATTGTACCTTTTGTAATCATGGGTATAAATTCTATTGGGAATGGGTTTTCGTCAGAAGCCTTATAATTATAACTCATCTTAACAGCAGCAGTTTCATAAAATGTTGCTGAAAACATTCCAGATTCTATTGCCCCTTTCCTAATAACAATCCCATCTTCTTGATTATTAAATCCAGATGCAACCAATATTTTGGGGTAGCATCCTGCAATATCAATAATTTCCGAAGGATATGATTTTGTATTTTGAAAAGCCACGGTTAAATTCTTTTGGTGTAATTGGCCTATTGATAAGGAATTTCTTAGGGTTCCTACAAAATTCTTGGCTGAAAATGCTGCGTGTCCAGTGCGAGGTAAATGGCATTTATTAGGGTGTGGTGTTATTCTAATAGAGGGACCAAATATATTTTCAATTCTTTCTCCCCTTTCTCCAACCCATAAATTTGTTGTACACCCCAAAGAACCCACTAACTGTTCATCATCAATAATATCTTGCTGTAAATATAGAAATTCAGTTGGTGAATAAAAAAACCCATCTCTGTGTAATTTGAATAACGTACCTTCAAAACTGGTACACTCCCAAAATATATTTCTTGATTGATCTATAAGTTCTATAAAAGGTGCTTCTATTTTTAATGCATATTGCATCATTCGAAAGTAATTAAATATACCAAACTGAGATGTTATGTACATTAGTTGTTGGTGTGATAAATTTTCTGGTGTTTTCCTAAAAAACTTATATAACACTTGGTTGGCACAAATGTACTGATAGTTTTCATCTAATTCTTCCAAATATTCTGGATTATCAACTTTTTGACAATCAGAAAAAAGCTTTAGTAATAATTTATGCATATTTTCTCCAACTGTTAAACTATATGTTGATATTACTGTATCAATCACACATTCCAGTATCAATCCACAGTTTTTGGGGGTGTCTGATGTAGTTACCAAATCAATGAAACCTATTTCACTATTGGTTATATATTTAGGTTCTTTCGTTTTAGAATCTTTGGTTAAAACTTTTTGAAGTGAACAAGCTATTCCGCAAATATTGTAAAAGGAATTTGTGGGGGCGTTTCTTGTAAATCTCCCAATTCTATGCACATCAAGATTATTATTGTTGTTTATAAACGCATTATTATTATTATTACTCTCTCTTTCATCAGTTTTTCCCGCCCACCCAAAGGAAATATTATCTCCTCTGGCGTTATAATCATCAAATTCATTTGTATATTTATTATTATCTAAAACTACATAATCTTTATTAAGAATACTAGTCTGTGATATAGCAATGTCAATTTCTCCTCTTTTTATGGTTTGTGATAGGTTGCTTATAATATTAGTATCATTAACTGGGGATTTCAGGAAATGGAGCCACTTTATTATGGCTTCTGTGGTTTCTTCGTTATCTAGTGCAGAATTTAAATCATTACCAGTTTTGGTCAAGACGCCCATTAAAGTGATTTCTTTTTCATTTGCTGATAAGCACCAATCATTCTTACTACCACTAGTAGTGTTATTGATAGACAATAATTTTGGTTTTTTGTTTGGTGGTGGGCGAGGATGATGATGATGTTTTTTATGTTTGGATGCTCTTTTTGTTTTATTATTATTATTATTATTATTATTATTATTATTATTATTATTATTATTATTATTATTATTATTATTAGTAGTAGTAGTAGTAGTAGTAGTAGTAGTAGTAGTAGTAGTAGTATTAGTAGTAGTAGTAGGACTAGTACTAATGGTTTTTCTGGAGACAATAATAACTTTCTGATCACAGCTTAAAATAATGTCATAATTCTTTTTTCGTTTGCAGATTCGGTGCATTTGTATCAAATCATTAACACCTATGCCTAGTGCTTTAAATGTTGTTTTTTTTCCTTTTTTCTTATAATAATCTTTAAAATTTTCAACGATATTATTGTGAATCCGAATTTTTAACAACTTTGAAATGATGATATCAAAAAAGGCAGTAAATATCTTACCCGGGGTAAAAAATGCCATGTTACCCAAAGTATTTATGGTATTCATTTCATTAATGACTCCACAATATTTTGTCAAAAAGGGCCAATTTAATATTTTGTTATTTTTACTATACATTATTATCGTTTGTTTCTTTTTTCTCTTGTGTAATTTCCGTTTATCAACCCATACAAATGTTTTCGTAT
Source organism: Palaemon carinicauda (assembly GCF_036898095.1). Taxonomy (NCBI): domain Eukaryota; kingdom Metazoa; phylum Arthropoda; class Malacostraca; order Decapoda; family Palaemonidae; genus Palaemon; species Palaemon carinicauda. The sequence goes on along the minus strand of NC_090744.1, from coordinate 51,131,822 downwards.
ACAAAATATTTTGGTTTACAATAAAATTTCCAGGGTAAAAATCTCGTGGATAATCATTACAAAATAAACATCGAATGGGATTAGGAATAAAATTATTCCATTGATTTATATCAATGGGAGTTTCATCTCTGAAGTCCAGTATTTTTTTAAGCAGCAATTGCCACATTTTTCCGTCCTTTAAAATAGGAACTGAAAAATGGGTTTGCGTTGAAGGATAAAAGTTTAATTTTGGTCAATAAAATCCAATCCCCAAAGTTAAACGCATCTGTGAAAAAAATCCCACCAAATCATTTTCATTGCAAATTCCGTTTATATCTTTGGCCAAATCAGATTGATATATAAGATTAAATTTAATATCTGGGTATTTTCTAAATAGAATATCATAATTATCTTGTTCTATTTTTAGTTTATGAGTTATGTTGAATCTCAAAAACATTTCTAAAGTTCCGTCGTTTTTATCTGTTTCCATGCATTTTTTACACGGCAAAACAAAGACGTTTTTTTTCCATAAAGTATTGTGGTTATGGTTTTCATATCCAGTAACATCAATAAGCATGATCAAATTAACCGTATCTATTTTAAAAAATATAAATGCTGAAGCAGTTAAGATTCTCCTTTTTATTGTGGGGCATAATATTATTATTTAATATTTATATAATTTTTATTGGTGTTAATGATAAAAGGCCTTTTTTGTATTCAAATAAAAATTCAAGTTTAAAGGTTTATTTTGATGGAATGCCTCTTACCCAGTTACCAAAATCATTATCATCATCAGAAAAAAAAATTGTGAACTGTAATAGTTCTATAATTCATTGCCAGGAAGATATAGATTGCGCGAAAACTTGTATGCCAATAAACTTTGAGAATGTAAAAACTATCCCCGTTTGTTCTTCTGGTGTATGTGCATATAAGTATATCAAGGAAAACTCAATAATGTCAGCTTGTCTTAATGGTGGCGAACCTATTCCCAAAATAAATAATTATTATAATATTTGTGGACTCGGAACGTTTGAATGTGCTTGTCCAAATAATTTTATTGGTAAATATTGTGAAATTCCAAATTATATGGCACCTAGTAAAGAAAAAAGCTTTGATCTTTTATAATAATATTTTACTTATAAATGAAATAAATGTTGGGCTTGAAAGATTTTGATATATTTAAAATATTTTATTATTTTAGCAAAATGGAATTTTATTATTACAACGTGTTTTTATATTTTTTGTGAATAAATATTGTTGCGGTAAACATTATAATGTTTTTTCATCCTAACCGGCTTTGATGAATTCAGGCCCTTTAATCTAATGCTTTATAAAGCAAATAAATTTATATATCAGTCACAGCATCGTTGTCATTTTTATTGTTAATGTAAGGCTTAAACACATATACACCATTAAGAATGACTAATAATAATATTAAAACAAATTCAGCTGGCATAAAATGGCGTTCATATTTCTTTAATATTTCAATATACTTATTAGTATTAGCATCTCTATAATATTTGGGGAAAATATATAGAGGACATAAAACCATTATACCTAGAATACACAGTAAAATTATATTGATTATATAAACTATATTTTGACTAATCTTCATTTTTTATTTTTATCAAAAATATTTTTTTTATATATACCCCATTTTAATTAGGTGGAATAAACAATCATAATATATATTTCATTATATATTTCAATGGAATATAATAAAGGAAACATCAATTGGTTATTTCCCAACAAAAAACAAAAAACACATCTGCAGTGATAGATGGGGTGATTATAGGAAAATGTTTAACCACAACTTGTGGTGATAATAAACATTATCATTTAAAAATGCCTACGATATCTATTGAAACTTATTTCGAAATTGCTGAAAAAATTGTTAATAAAAAAAATAATTGTTCATACACACAAAATAGTATTACCCCCAATGAAAAATATGATAATCATGATCGATATAAATCTTTGAAATTCACAAAAAAAAAAATATTATCACTGAATCTTGTATGAAAAAAATTATGAAAATTGCAATTAGTGTATGTCCTAGATGCCGATATTCAAATTGCTTCCTGTGTTGTAAAAAAGATAAGTATAATAACACCAGTTTTACCTCGAAAATTATTTCTTGTTTTAATTGCTTTAATACATTTAAGACCAAGAACATTGATTGTAATAACTATCAATTTAATAAAATGACATTTTACAATATTTTAGGATATCAAAATAAAAAATGCATGATAACATATCAATCTTTTTATAAAGAATTTTTACATCATCTTAAAAAGCAATACCAACAACGGCAAACAAATAAATCATATCAATACAGTAATAATCGGGCATATCCTTCATCATCACCATTACAGATATCAAACAAAATAATAGGAATATACGATTCTTTGTCTGAGAAATCAAAAAACGAACTGAATTATGAACCCGACGTCTTAAACTATTCAATCAAAGTAATTGTGCCAGATAATAATAACAAAGAAAAAATCATACCCCCTATGGCCTTTTTTATTGAAATGAATAAAACTATATCCTTCTTTAAAAAACTCATTGATCCTAAAGTTGATATAAAAAATATTAAAACTAAATATGGATCTATAATATCAAGAGGGGGTGGAGGAAAAAATAATATATTTAGAACAATCTGTTGTAATAGAAGATATGTTAGATCTGCCAGACTTGTAATCGTTCCCAGATTTCAGCTAGATGCTCACGAATGTATTTTTCCGTATAATATATATTGTAGACTAGGATGTCCTAAATATGTTCTCTGTCACCGTTACCCAACCTTAGATTTGAGAAGTATGACATTTCATAGCGTCAAAACTACTTGGCAGTATCCATGTATGGGTATATCTACATCCATCGTAGAAGGAAATAATGCAGATTTTGATGGTGATTGTCTACACGTAATACCATCCATGACTTTACTTAGTCAATCAGAATTAATTCATTTATTTCACCCAAAATACAATATAATTTCACAACAGAAACTACGAGTTCATTTTGACCACGATGAACGACAAACTTTATTTTCGTTATTTGGATTAAATTCTACCGAAATTCATAGTGGTTTGTATGACATGGCATTAAAGGAGGGTTCTCTAAAAACATATAATTTATTTTGTAAATTTAAACAACTATGTCATTTCATTTGGCAATATAAAAGCATAACAACAATAAAATGCAGGGATTTTTTATCAATCATTAATAAAGATTCTTCCTATCTAACCTTTATAAATGAAATATACCCTGAAATCCCCATCCATAATAGTATTAAAGAAATGATCGAATCTCATGCTTTGCGATTTAGTATTGACCATCTATGGCAATTATTTGGGGAGATTTTTCAAGATTGTCCAATGGGGTTCTTAAACGGAATGAATAAAAAGGCATTTATTGATATAGCATTAAATACACGCAAAAATCTTATAAGCGAAATTTCTCTTTATGGCTATACAATCATAAAACTTACACACTGCACAAAATCTATTTATGTTGGATACGATAACAGAATTTATACTACAGATGGAATACTGGTGGCCCTAAATGTTTATGATTTACTTTGATAATCAACTGAGATTTTTAAAAAAATAAGCTTCTTTGTTATCAGTTAGTTCAAAAAATAATTCTAAGAACAAGAAATTGTTTTCTTTAATAATATTACATTTGTAAATATATATATTGTATTATTATAAAATACATTTAAATCTAGTCAACTGCCTTTCGTAGGCTGGCGCGAAGACTGGTGACTGAGCCACCACCAACATTAAACCGAAAAAATTTTCTGAGAAAAATCTATTTCATGACATACAAAGTTTATCCAGCTGGAATAATTTTGATATTTTCAAATACAATTTTTCTTTTATTCCAATAGAATTGAATTACCTTATTTTCTCTAAGATTATCTAACACTGTTAAACAGGTTTGTTTTGTTTAATTTTATGTAAGTAAAGTTCATCCACCGAGTGATTGTCTTCAACTATACGATAATTTAAAACACCGTCCTCAAACTTCTTTTTACTTTGTATGGCAGTTGTCGTAAACCTATTCTTACGGTTGAGTAGTATATCCGAGTCTGTTTGTTGGTATTCACATCGGCGTGGTTGGTTATCTTTCTTCTCTGACAATCATAACGGGTCTGGGACAAAATATACATCAACTTTCCTTGTGTTTATAAACGTACGAATTATTCTTATTAAAAAAATGAATGAATCATTATATGATATCACCCTTGATCCTGGTAACGAAACATACCCCATTTGTAGAAATAAAGGCCAAGTGCTATATTTGAAAAATTCGAGTTATAATATATATCAAACTAAATCCATTATCTATAATTACTTTAACTCTTTTAAGAATACCAGTGTATCATTAAATGACATTCTAAGTGTTATTAATCTGAAAATAAATCCAAGTCAGAAAATAAGTAAAGATATTACTGGTTATAATATACTAATAAATAAAATATTTTTCCCACAAATTTCTAGTGATTCTTCTATAAGTTTAATTTAAAAATATTCTATATTTTTTTGTGGTTAGTCAAAAATAACTAAAGCCAAAAAAATAATATAAACGAAAACAGTAATCCTACGAACAATATTTCATACACGCCACCAATATTCATACACTGGGAAGAATAGTAATCATCATCGTTGTCTTCAATAAAGTTGGCGCTATTAATTTGATTTTTTTTGTTCATTTTTTTTTTCATTTGGGGGTTTATGTTTTTCCTTAATCTTTTCTTGAGATTTTTTTATTAAAAGGAGAAAGGTTAGGTTTATTATGGTCTTTAATATATATTTATTTATAATCATTAATGTTACTACAAATTCGTTTTTTCTTCGAGTTGTTAATTGGTTATAAAATCATTGTTGGTGTGAAAAATAAAAACGCACAACTGAGCATTATACTCTTTAACATATTAATTTACAAAATCTCATGAATCTAGGATAAAAAATTTTATGGTCATTATCAACCAACTCATTACCCCCTATAATTCTATTAACTAAATTTTTTTCATAAAATTTTGGTTTTGAGCATAAAATTGATTTAGAAATACACTGGTATAGCTAAAATGACGATTTAAATAGGAAGAAACAAAAGATATTGTTGGTGATTTCATATATGATCACTAGGATGATACGGGTTCAATAGCCCCGTATGGATAAATGAAGACTTGTGCATAACCATAAGCATTTTATTTAAAAAAAAACGCTGACGTTAAATAATAAGTAAAATAACACAGCGCTGGAAATATCTGTCTTATATAATAATATTTTAACGAGAAACAATTTACACTTGTAGTGACAGCAAAGCGACAATATCTTACAAAATAAACTCATCTGTTTCTTTATTTGTAATGAAATGAACAGTCGAACAAGCATTTGGCTCTGTATTCATTCGACAAATATCAGTAAAATGCAAAATGTTTTGTTTTCTAAAATTTGTCAGTACAAAATTTACTTGAATTACAAGGAAATTAGAAAATAGTGAAAGCAAAACATTTATTAGCTTGTAGTAAAGCAAAAATTATCTTATAATCTTCAACATATGACGTAAAATTATTATAAAGGGGGATTCATGTGATTTAGGAAGAGTTTCACAGAGATGAGTCAAAGTGACTCCCTTGGGTATCCATTACATCATCTAAAAATATTATATCTAAAGTAATCCGGTAAACTTTTGTAGGATTGTAGGATGTGACACTCATATATTGAAAAATAAATCAAGTTTTTTTCATACATGCATGAAAAATGTTTGAAAATATCACCCAAACATAATTATTATTAAATTTTCGCTTTTCTTTTTTTCTTACTTACTTTTATTTTCTCTTGAAATGTACATTTGGTTAACACAAAAATAATTTTTGGTAATAATAATATATTAACTTGAAAAAGTATGGACCACCCCTTTACCTACGGATCCCAAATAAGTATATATATGTAAATCATTTTTAGAATTCTGGGGGTTGATTACAATTTACTAACAAACGACCAGCGATATTAATCATATCTTTAACGCTGTTTCTTAATTCTTCGGCATAAATATGACTAAACCCCTCTAAAAATGTATTTAGCATCGTATAATCAAAAATTTTGTCGTCTTTCGATATAATAATTTTACTTATTTCTGGATTATTAATATAAATATAGAAACACGTTAAAATACGATGAATTGGTGCAATAAACTGTTTTCCGTTTAATTCTCTATTCTTTTTATCTAAGGCCATACTCCGAAGCAACCCACTTAAATAAACACCAAGAGCTGCTATAAGATAATATTCATATGATCTTTTCCTATACTTATTTAAAAGAAAATATAAAGCTTCATTAAAATTCTTATCACTAAAGTCGTATCTCGTAGCTACGTTGTAAATAAAAGATAAATTTTCAGTAAAATTAATACGATCATTGTCATTTGTCTTTAAAAGTATTCCATTTTTTTCACTATTAATTATTTGCTTGTATATATTTTTATGATTCTCTTGAAAATATGTTTCTGTTTTTAACATCTTATTATCATTCATTAGATTAGAAATTAAACTATAGTCGGTTTCATAACAAGCATACATAAGCCTTAAAATTATGGGCATTTGAAGATGATCTTGAAATTTTTCAAATAAATTTAATTCCTTGATAACAGTCGAGTAGTATATTAAACCAGTCATTGATGCAGTCATGGATATTTTAGTAAATAGACACATGAAAACCACATTAAATATTTCACCCAGTGTGGTGAACATTAATGTAAATGAAATATGGTCATTGTCATAAATTGTTATATTTGGAAATTTAATCATTATATTTAACACCGTTCTTAAACTGCTTTCATTATTCAACAAATTTTGTAAAATAATATCTTTATGCGTTTTTATAAAAGAATGTACGAAATTGGCTGTCTCTTCCACGCTTGAAATGAAATCGCCCATTAAATCTTGTTTTTCATTCCCCCCTTCTTCTTGCGCCGAATGGCGTAACCCCCCGGCTATGTTTACATATCTTTTGAATTTTGGATCATTTTCAAAATGTTCCATCTTTTTGGTTAGCATGTTTTGGATTGATTGAAATTGTCCCATAAAACACTGTAAAAATTGCTGAAAAGTAATCATTTCTTAATTCTCTGTATTATCGTCGTTGATACCCAAAGAAGCAATAGTGGATGATGATGACTTTAACATATCTTCCATGATGGATTTCATTCTTTCGGGGGTTGCGGGTAAAACGATATCTGTATCTCGACTAAAAATATGTAAATCTTCAATTATATTCTCGTGGAATAAAAGTTCCATTATATTTATAAAGCAATTGATCAAATATTTGGGACTAATAAATTTATTACTTTCATAATTAGGCAAAATGCACCGGACTGGCAGGCATCCATCATATTTATTTTTATCCGATTTATGCATTATTTTTAAGAAATATCTATTTACATCATGAATAAATTGTAAATCTTTATCCTGGCTTAATTTGAAATCGATATTATTTAAATCTATTGTGTCAACTTCGTCCCTGTTTACAAATTTTAGAAGCACGTTTTTTGTTTCACAATTTATAAAACATTTTTCGATTTCAACGGTAGTCATTTTTTAAATAAAAAGAAATAATGTTATTAACCTATAGTAATAAATTCAAGAAGAGAGAAATCGAAAACGCAAACTTTTAATCTCCAGAAACTCTAAAATGGTTTAGATATTATCTATATATATATATCTATATATATATATATAGTAATTTTGGGATTCATAGATATATATGTAGTTTCAGAAATATTTCTAAGTCCAGAAGAAATTTTTTTTTTCTAAAAATAATTATAAGTACATATGAAACTCTCTATGGAAGAATCCGCATTTTTTTCAGAGGAAACAAATTATGGTTTTGTACACCTAGAATATTGCCTAATAGGACAGTACAGTACTTTATTGGAACCCAAACAGCAATAACCCAACCCAAAGAGATTACATTTCAAATAAATTTTGACAATAGGGAATCTGTCCTTCCTCTCCAAATAATCAAAAAGAATAGAATATGAATGTAAGTAAGCCTTGGGTTTTTTTTTATGTATTAGTTTCCTTGGCTTAATTTTTAAGTTCCTTTCGTTTTCTGAAGGCTGTAAAGTTTGTTAGTTCGCCTTCTTGTTAATAGGGGTATCCTTGGATTTAAAGCAAAGAACGCCAACAATAAATGTTAAATACCCCATCTATGAATTTTCCCCGACTTTCTTTCCTCCTCGAGTTTCCTATCATAAAAAACCTTTATAGTATAATCTAAATAGACATAACAAAGAAATAAAGTCACTACCAAAAATAGTATAAAATACGTTTTGTATCCCATTTTTTTAATATCATGATAATTTTATAAATAAATTTAGTGAAGAATGAAAACAATAATAATCGTTATGATTAATAAACCTAATGCCTCTACATAAACAGCAAAATTATTATTTACCTTGGGTAGTTCTATAACAAATTGAATGTAAACGAGCAAAATGCCAATTTACAAAAGTGGTTCTTCACCAAACTGGAATGTAAACGAGCAAAATGCCAATTTACAAAAGTGGTTCTTCACCAAACTGGAATGTAAACGAGCAAAATGCCAATTTACAAAAGTGGTTCTTCACCAAACTGGAATGTAAACGAGCAAAATGCCAATTTACAAAAGTGGTTCTTCACCAAACTGGAATGTAAACGAGCAAAATGCCAATTTACAAAAAAATTATTTTAATCGATAATTTTGATCGTAATCATTAATTGAAAAGATAAATTATTATATATATATTATACAAAAAGTGTAACTGCATATCCACAAGAGCAGGTAAAATAATTACACATTAAATATCCATTGAGTTGGTCATGTGTTATTTGGAATTATCTATTTTATAATAATATATAGTCTTTCAAGTTTACCGGATCGTACTTTAAATGACAATTATATTGTAGCAATAAATCTTAACAATATACAATTATAACTGTGAAAACTGTCATACAATATTTTAAATTTTTAAGTTGTGGTTTATTGTCACTTGGTGTCTTGTTTTAATATTTTTTAGTGGTTGGTTCTTGGATAAGATTTTTTCTACTTTCTATTTCTTTTTCATCACAATTTTTGAAACAGAATGTCTATATTATTTCACATTCATTTTCAATATATGGTTGATGTAAAAATCCCTCTCTTAGCAGCCCACTACTTTACCCACCTCGAGGATGCTTGGCTCTTTTAGCAATAGGTTCAAAAAATATCCTCTTTTGGTTTTTTAGAGAAACTCGTCTAGCTATTGAGTCTTCTGTATCATCAAAAAATATCCTCTTTCGGTTTTTTAGAGAAACTCGTCTAGCTATTGAGTCTTCTGTATCATCATCAGTTTCTCTTTGTTTTCTTTTAAGGTTGAGAATTTTGGTTTTCTTTTTTGTGTTTACGCTTTCTTCGTCCTTGGGTTGGTTTGTAATAATCTTCGTGTGGGGAATTTCCCTTTTGATGTTTTCCTTTTCTTCATCTTTGTATGGATTCGAGGGAAATTCTTCTTTGACTGCTTTTTCTTCCACCTTAAAAATCTTCTTTTCTTCTAATAATGATTCTATATCTGTAAAAATCTTATTTTCTATGTTCCACTCTTTTTCATCTTTGTATAGATCAAAAATCTTCTTTTCTTTGTTTGTTTTTTCTTCGTCCTTGGGTTGGTTTGTAATAATCTTCGTGGGGGGAATTTCCCTTTTGATGTTTTCCTTTTCTTCATCTTTGTATGGATTCGAGGGAAATTCTTCTTTGACTGCTTTTTCTTCCACCTTAAAAATCTTCTTTTCTTCTAATAATGATTCTGGATCCACAAAAATCTTATTTTCCGTGTTCCACTCTTTTTCATCTTTGTATAGATTTGGGGGAATTTTGTTCTTGATTCGATTTTCCATTTCAAAAATCTTCTTTTCTTTGTTTGTTTTTTCTTCGTCCTTGGGTTGGTTTGTAGTAATCTTCACTGGGAGAATTTCTGTTTTGGTGTTGATGCCCCCTTGTTCGTGGTTTAAGAATTCTTCCAAGTCTTGAAAATAATCATCTTCCCCCGACTCTAAAACATTTAGATAATTTTCAATGTCTGGAAAAGACAAGAAACTATCGGGTTTCAAATCTGAAGTATCCCCAAAGGGTGGGATATTTTCAAAATCATTATCTATTTCTTTTTTAGATATATAAAATTTATTTGTGCAGTATGAACATTGTACTTGAACCATTTTCATTTTCACAAAATCTTGTAATACGTGATAATGATCGTGATGATTAAACTAATCAAGCCCAAGACACAACCAACTAACTGAAACCTCCCCTGAGCTGGTATATATACTGTGATTACACTTACCCCTCCCCCCCATCCAAGCCATAAAGCATATAAATAATGGACCGAGATACGATTGGGCCCAGTACAGTTTTAAAATGAGTGGGTATTCCACTATACAAGCAAGCCATGCCAAGAAACATATTCTATGAAATTCTGCGGTTTCTGCGATTTGACTATAAATCTACACGCCCAAAGAGACTCAAAACTGACAAATTTGTAATATTTTTTTTACAGATTGCAGTAGATTAATAGATAACAACATTGTTTGCTACAAGCCGGGACCTAATATAACTATTGACGGGCAGCTCTTTCCTAGTAAGACAAGACGTCCTTTTACACAATTTATGGCACCAAAGCCCGATAATTATGGCCAGAAGTACTGTTAATCTTTTTCTTTCGATTTGTATATAACCCAAAAGTTTTCGTCGCTATGGTAATCATACAATTTAGCAAGCATTAAATCGGGTTTATGATGACCTCTGGTAATAATTGTACCTGTTATTGTTTTTTTTATTGTTATTACATTTTCATTTAAATAAAAATTCTCTTTGAAATAAGACTCGTTTTCCTCCAAAATACTTTTCCACGGACAAGTTGGAATTAAATAATACTTGAAAAATTCACGGGGTTCATTACTATTTTCTTTTGGGAAACGTTTAACAATAAAATATTTATCCCTATTATTTACATCCTCTACATATACTTCTGCGTTTTCCTCTATATTATATTTTCTATTTGGTCGACAAAAATAAATATCTAAAAAAAAATAATTGCCCATTTTCAGGTCGGCAAATTGTTTAATTTCTAATTTGTCATGATCAATATTCCGTAAATATCTAAATTTGGCGCTATCCTCATTTACAAGGCGATATTGTTCTTCTTCTCGTGAATAAAGATGAAAATATGCTGTTTTTGGAAACCAATCGGCTAAATTTTCTTTGTGATATATAGAAAATTTATTGTTTTTTTTCCTTTTCCAATACAATTACATAATCTGTACTGTTGTATTCTTCTCAGAAATCATTGTATGATTTGATTATACGCGAACATTCACAATTACCCTCTGGATTTAACACCAATGTAAATAGTTTTTGTGTGTTTAAACCATAAACTATATATATACCATCGACTAGTATTCTACGGTCGCTTTTACAAATAGTATCCGTAATTTTAAAATAATAGAATATTATATATTTATCGTTTGGAATGTCATCACAAAGTAAAATTTCAGGATCATTATACAAAAAATCATCAATTTTTTTGAATAAATTAACTTTGATGGGATTCTGTACGTCGTCCATCGTAACAATAACTGAAAACAAAAGAATATATATATATATATATATATATATATATATATATATATATATATATATATATATATATATATATATATATATATATATATATATATATATATATATATTATATATATTATATATATACACTTATATTATAAAATAATATATAGAAATTATAACAAAATCAAATGAAATATATACATTTAAGAAAATTGAATATCTAAGAAAAAAAAATTCAGTATAGTTATTAGAATTGTAATCAATGTTATGTCAGACATCTCATTCTTCTTCAGAGATTAGGAATAAGTAACGAATAAATAAATAATTTTTTGTGCTTTTCTCGTAACTGATATATAATACTTTAAATTTTTAAGTTGTGGTTTATTGTCACTTGGTGTTTTGTTGTAATATTTTTTAGTGGTTGGTTCTTGGATAAGATTTTTTTTCTGTTTTCTATTTCCATAATTCTTGCTTGAAACAGAGAATGTCGTCCTCCGCTTTGCTTCTAAAATTTAATATTCTAATATTTTTTTTTTCGTGACAAGGGTAATCATACAATTTAGCAAGCATTAAATCGGGTTTATGTTGACTTCTGGTAATAATTGTACCTGTTATTGTTTTTTTTATTCCTATTACATTTTCATTTAAATAAAAATTCTCTTTAAAATAAGACTCGTTTTCCTCCAAAATACTTTTCCACGGACAAGTTGGAATTAAATAATACTTGAAAAATTTACGGGGTTCATTGCTACTTTGTGTTGGGAAACGTTTAACAATAAAATATTTATCGCTATTATTTTCATCCTCTGTATATACTTCTAAGTTTTCCTCTATAATATATTTTCTATCTGGTAGTCAGTCGGTCGGTCGATCAAAACCTATGAGATGTATTTGCGCGTTTTGCTTACATATATATATATATATATATATATATATATATATATATATATATATATATATATATATATATATATATATATATATATATATATATATATATATATATATATATATATATATATATATATATAAGTGGGCATAAAAAAAAACAAATTAAATATATTATTGTGCTTATATCAATTAATTATTTTTGGTTAGCCTGCTAACCAGCCAAGCCCAAACCCAAAATTAAAAATTCAAATTTTTCATAATATTATAATTGCTATTCAATTAAATAATAGTAAATTTTGAATTTAGGAACTAAAATAATGGGAATGTGTTTATATTATTCAATTATTTATTGGTAATTATATTAATATCATTAGTATTATTATTATGTTCATTTGTTGTAATTGAACTTGTTCTTTTTAAAATAATATTTTTTTCGTTTTGCCTTTTATGATAAAAAAAGTGCATTAATGAAGTATTCATCAACAATATAAATAATATACAAATTACAAAACCTTCCATGCTAAGTATTTTTGATATTATATCCCCCGTTTCTTTTGTTTCGGCAGTAGAAGGTACATTATAATCTGTAGAATTTATATCTTCAATTTCCTTGTCTATATAATCTTCTTTAATTTTACAGGGCGAAGAATCAAAATAATTACTATTAATCGTTGGTGTAATATTTGAATTTATAGTAATATTATCATCATAATTTTTAGTTGTAAGGATATCATCTACACTAGATTCGGGTTCCAAATGCCCCCAACTCTTATTATAACGCCCAAGAGGGCCAGTTACATTTAAACCATTTGCAGCAACTAAAATATAAGAACATATTTTGATAATATTATTATTATTCATTTTGATAAAAATTATATAAAATTATCTATCCGCTTCAGAAATAAAATTAACCAGTGATACTTACTTAATTTAGAAATATGTATATATAACAAGTAGATCAATTAATTTTCAAGGGATACAAGGACACTTATATATATATATATTTTAAAAAATTTGATTGATATTTTAAAACTTCTGTATATATCTAAATGAAATATATACATTTAAGAAAATTGGATATCTAGGAAAAAAAATTCAGTATAGTGAATAGAATTGTAATCAATGTTATATTAAATAAGTAACGAATAAATAAATATTTTTTTTTGTACCTAAAAAATTTTATTGGTAAATATTGTGAAATTCCAAATTCTATGGCACCTAGTAAAGAAAAAACTTTTGATCTTTATAATAACATTTTATTTGTCGCAACTTAGGATAACAATCTAATTACAAAACAAGGATACAATGATGAAGTACTAATAGAATTATCATCAATGTTATATCAGACATCTCATTTCCTAATTCACATTTATTTTGAAATTAAACCATAAAAATTTTCATGGTATTGCTAGTAATTATAATGATAAGGCCACAATGAATATTTTTTTAATAATAATTATTATTATTATTTTGTTTATTTATCTTCTCTTATCAGCTAGGAAAATACTCCCTCCATAATTCATCGACAATCGTTTTTTTTTCTAAACCCAATCGTTATAGTATTTTGTTTTTCATCACTAAGGTAATCATGCAATGTAGTAAGAATTAAATCGGGTTTATGGTGATCTCTGGTAATAATTTTATCTGTTGTTGCTTTTTTTATTCTTATTACATTTTCATTCAAATAAAAATTCTCTTTAAAATATGACTCGTTTTCCTCCAAAATACTTTTCCATGGACAAGATGGAATTAAAAAATACTTGAAAAATTCACGGGGTTCATTACTATTTTCTTTCGGTACATTGGTAACGATAAAATATTTATGGGGATTATTTACATCCTCTGTAGTATATACTTCTTCGTTTTTCTCTATATTATATTCTCTGTTTGGTGGACAAAAATAAATATCTAAAAATAAATAATCACCCATTTTCAGGTCTGCAAATTGTTTAATTTTTAAATCGTCATGATCAATATTCCGTAAAAATCTGAATTTGGCGCTATTCTCATCGACAAGGCGATATTGTTGTGATTGTTCATCTGATAAATAAGGATGAAAAGCTACTGTTTCTGGAAACCAATCGGCTAAATTTTTTTCGTAACAACTAGAAATTTCATTTTTTTCCTTTTCCAATACAATTACATAATCTGTACAGTAGTTTTTTTTAAAGAAATCTTTGCGTGCTCTGATTCGTTACTTTTTTAACATAACATTGATTACAATTCTAATCACTATACTTAATTTTTTTTCTTAGACATCTAATTTTTCTTAAATGTATTATTTCATTTGATTTTGTTTTAATCTATATATATTTTATTTTATTGTATATATATACATACATATATCTTCCGTTGTTTTCAGTTATTGTTACGATGGACATTAAAGTCAATTTATTCAAAAAAATTCATAATTTTTTGAATGATCTTGACCATATTATAATTTGTCATGAATTTCCAGACGATATATACATGATATTCTATTATTTACAAATTGGGGAGAATTTAATAAAAAAAGATGGCAGTAAAATGTATGTCAATAGTATGTATGTATTTTATGGTTTAAACACCCAAAAACTATTTCAATTGGTGTTAAATCCAGATTGTAATTGTGAATGTTCGCGAACATTCACAATTACAATCTGGATTTAACACCAATTGAAATAGTTTTTGGGTGTTTAAACCATAAAATACATACATACTATTGACATACATTTTACTGCCATCTTTTTTTTATTAAATTCTCCCCAATTTGTAAATAATAGAATATCATGTATATATCGTCTGGAAATTCATGACAAATTATAATATGGTCAAGATCATTCAAAAAATTATGAATTTTTTTGAATAAATTGACTTTAATGTCCATCGTAACAATAACTGAAAACAACGGAAGATATATGTATGTATATATATACAATAAAATAAAATATATATAAATTAAAACAAAATCAAATGAAATAATACATTTAAGAAAAATTAGATGTCTAAGAAAAAAAATTAAGTATAGTGATTAGAATTGTAATCAATGTTATGTTAAAAAAGTAACGAATAAATAGATATTTTTTTTCTTTTCTCGTAATTGGTATAATATTTTAAATTTCTAAGTTCTGGTTTATTATCACTTGATGTTTTGTTTTATTATTATTTTTTGCGGTTGCTCTTTTGTTTACTCAAAATTCAAATCTGCATATATATATTATTCTGAAAAATTCCTAATTCACATTTATTTAGAAATTAAACCATTAAAATTTTCATGGTATTGCTAGTAATTATAATGATAAGGCCACAATGAATGATTTTTTAATAATAATTATTATTATTATTTTGTTTATTTATCTTCTCTCCCTCCATAATTCATCGACAATCGTTTTTTTTCTAAACCCAATCGTTATAGCATTTGGTTTTTTATAACTTGGGTACTCATACAATTTAGCAAGCATTAAATCGGGTTTATAATTACATCTGGTAATAATTTTACCTGATGTTACTTTTTTTATTCTTATTACATTTTCATTTAAATGAAATTTCTCTTTAAAATAAGTCTCGTTTTCCTCCAAAATACTTTTCCATGGACAAGATGGAATTAAAAAATACTTGAAAAATTCACGGGGTTCATTACAATTTTCTTTCGGTACATTGGTAACGATAAAATATTTATGATAATTATTTACATCCTCTGTAGTATATACTTCTTCGTTTTTCTCATTTGGTGGACAAACATAAATATCTAAAAATAAATAAACACCCATTTTCAGGTCTGCAAATTGTTTAATTTCAAAACTGTCATGATCAATATTCCGTAAATATCTGAATTTGGTGCTATTCTCGTCTACAATGCGATATTGTTGTTGATAAGATGAACAAAGATGAAAATATGCTGATTTTGGAAACCAACTTGCTAAATCTATTTCGTAATAATTAGAAAATATATGATTTTTTTCCCTTTTCAATAGAATTACATAATCTGTATGCTGGTATTTTTCTAAGATGTTTTTGCATTCGTTGATGATAGGCGAACATTCACAATTACCATCTGGATTTAACGCGAATAGAAATAGTTTTTGAGTGTTTAAACCATAAAATACATATATAACATCGACCGGTATTTTATGATCGGGCCGTCTATAAATAATCTGCTTATTTTCAAATTTAAAATAATAGAATATCATATATTTACCACTTGGAATTTCATCACAAAATAAAATACTGTCGTCAAGCTCAACCAAAAAATCATAAATTTTTTTGAATAGGTTGTGTTTAATGGGATTTTGTATTTTGTAATCCATCGTAACAATAACTGAAAACAACAGAAAATATATGTATATATATATAAAACTTGTATAAAATATTATAAAATAATATATATATATATATATATATATATATATATATATATATATATATATATATATATATATATATATATATATATATATATATATATATATATATATATATATATATATATATATATATATATATATATATATATATATATATATATATATATAAATTAGAACAAAATCAAATGAAATATATACATTTAAGAAAATTGAATATCTAAGAAAAAAAAATTCAGTGTAGTGATTAGAATTGTAATCAATGTTATGTCAGACATCTCATTCTTCTTCAGAGATTGAGAATAAGTAACGAATAAATAAATAATTTTTTGTGCTTTTCTCGTAACTGATATATAATACTTTAAATGTTTAAGTTGTGGTTTATTGTCACTTGGTGTTTTGTTTTAATATTTTTTAGTGGTTGGTTCTTGGATAAGATTTTTTTTCTGTTTTCTATTTCCATAATTCTTGCTTGAAACGGAGAATGTCGTCCTCCGCTTTGCTTTTAAAGTTGAAAAATCTAATATTTTGTTTTTCGTGACAAGGGTAATGATACAATTTAGCAAGCATTAAATCGGGTTTATGGTGACTTCTGGTAATAATTGTACCCGTTGTTGTTTTTTTTATTCTTATTACATTTTCATTTAAATAAAAATTCTCTTTAAAATAAGACTCGTTTTCCTCCAAAATACTTTTCCACGGACAAGTTGGAATTAAATAATACTTGAAAAATTTACGGGGTTCATTGCTACTTTGTGTTGGGAAACAATTAACAATAAAATATTTATCGCTATTATTTTCATCATCTGTATATACTTCTAAGTTTTCCTCTATAATATATTTTGTATCTGGTCGACGAAAATAAATATCTAAAAATAAATAATCGCCCATTTTCAGGTCGGCAAATTGTTTAATTTCTAAGCCGTCATGATCAATATTCTGTAAATATCTGAATTTGGCGCTATTCTCATTTACAAGGCGATATTGTTCTTCTTGTTGTGAATAAACATGAAAATATACTGTTTCTGGAAACCAATCGGCTAAATTTTCTACATGACTAGTAATTGGTATATTTTTTTCCTTTTCCAATACAATTACATAATCTGTACTCTTGTATTCTTTTAAGGAATCATTGAATGATCTGATTATACGCGAACATTCACAATTACCCTCTGGATTTAACACCAATTTAAATAGTTTTTGTGTGTTTAAACCATAAACTATATATATACCATCGATTGGTATTCTACGGCGGTTTTTAAAAATAATATCCCTAATTTCAAAATAATAGAATATTATATGTTTATCGTTTGGAATCTCATCACAAAGTAAACTTTCAAGAACATACAAAAAATTATCAATTTTTTTGAATAAATTAACTTTGATGGGATTCTGTACATCGTCCATCGTAACAATAACTGAAAACAACAGAAAATATATGTATATATATAAAAACTTATCTTACAAAATAATATATAGAAATTAGAACAAAATCAAATGAAATAGATATAAACTTTCTTTATTGTTGTAAAATTAGTTTTGGTGTATAGCTCGTTCAACACAAAGAACATATTTGCTACAACCTTGAAGGTTTAAATTTGTACCAATTCACAGCAACCCAATTAGGAAGATCAAATAAAGAAGGCCCGGCAATTGGATGGAATTAACTGGCTGGTTGACTGGCTGGCTGAATGACGGACTAGTATGAAAAATAATATAAATTAAATTACACCCCAAATTATTGTTTGTGTGTAACGTGTTATTCTAAAAATTCATTATCAAATACAATATCCATATTTTATTTTTGTATTAATGGGGGTTTGGTCGATTAATTAATTATCATTACAAACAAGTAATATTATAATTAGGGGGCGTTTTGTAAAAAAAATAATAATAAAAATGTAAAACATATAGTATATATCTATTTTTAGTTTTAAACCCAGATTTATTTCAATTTATAAAAATGTATTTAACGCGTATATATATTCCTTTTAATCAATGAAAGAAAAAAATTAAATATATGGTATATTTTCAAGTTAATAAAAAAATAGACGTTATAAGTATTATATGCTTTTATTTTTGCCTTTGGTGGTACAAATAATCTAATATAATAAAGGATGTGTCGTATATTTGGTTGTAGTAAATTATGTATTAAAACAAGCTACACATATAATTGTATATATCCACTAATACATTAAATTATTTGTATTATTAAAGCTGAAAATAAGGCCTAATTATCATAATTTTTTTTTCTGTTGTTTACCATCAACGACTACTTATTTGACTACCTCTAATATTTTCAGCTCTTTTTTTACATATTTATTGTAAATGATATATAAAAAGATAGTACAAACAATAAAATACAACAATTTAAACAGATTATCATAAATTCTAACAAATAGATTAGATTCTAGGGCCCCACCAACAATATCATCAACAACATTTAATGTTTCCTTTGTTAAAGACCGCAAAAATGTTGCTCGCTCACAAACGAACATATAATTTTTATATTTTTCGGGTGGAATAATTTTATCAAATGGTGTGCTTCCTGCTAGCATGTTAAAATTTTCAATATTACACAAACCATTACATCCTAACTGACGTATTTCATCTATTCGTTCTCTGTCTATAACAGTATCAGAATAGAGAAATTCGTCATAATTACAATCCCATTTATTCACATTAAATAAGGGATGTTCATTTTCGGGTAAAATTATTATGTCCTTAGATATTACTGAATCATTAATAGAAAGACCTTTGTCAATACAAAAATTTCCATTAATTTTATACTTTATTAACTTTTTTTTATCTTGCAAATTATATCTAAAACACCCCGTATGTTCGGCTTGTATTCGTGCCAAGTAAATAACCATTCCAGTAACTGTTCCAGAAACAAGAGCAAATTTAACAATATTACTTTTATTTTTCATTTCCTTAAGCAATAAAAATAGATTAATCCATATAGGATTATTCTTAACAATATTTTATCCCCTGGCACTTTTACACAAATCGGCGGCCTTTTCTAAACTTTTAGCTAATTCTTTTTCGTTCCTAAAACCAAAACTTACTGCTAAATCGTCAACCTCTTTTAATAGTATTTTATATTTATTGTATGGTAAAGTTGAACGGATAAATGCATTTGTTTCACCAGGCAATGATAGATTATTTCCACTTAAAGTTTTATTAAAGTCATCGTATTTTTTCCATTTATTTATATCATTAGGTATATATTTGGGTGTGTCATTTGTTGTATTGAAAGTATAATTATTAAAATCTTCAATTAATGTGTTGAAATTTACATCATCCATCTTATTTATATTATTAGATATGTTGACATTATAATTTCTAGAATTTACACTATCTGTAAATTTGTTTTTACCTATAATATCCGTTACATTATCAATAAATGTAAATTTTACCATGTTAAATCTATTATATTTTTTACTAAGGGTAAAAATATTAATTAAATACATGGTGTATATTCAAGTTAATAAAAAATTAGACATTATTTCAACTTATAAAAATATATTTGATGTGTATATATATTCCTTTTATTTATTGAAAGAAAAAATCATTTATTTTTTTTGGTATAATGAAATATAATAACCAAAAAATAAAATAAATTCGTTTTAGGTTTTTATTGTTATTAAGATTTCATTGTGATTGTCCACTTTCCACGTTCTGTGTCTTTTTCAACAATAAGTAATAATGATTTTGATATTTTTAATATAAAACGATCTTTACTTGTATTATTATCCCAAAACATGTTTTTTCTTTCCATCCAAGTTAATTGTTTGTTATTCAAAAAACACAACACAGATAAAATATTATTATTACAGTTTTTACAATCTATTATTAAACTTATATCGTTTATTTCATTATGATTAAAAAGACGCAATAAAAGATTTTCTAGTTCGTTGCGAAAATAGATTTTAGGACATTGCATTGTGTCATCCAATGTAATGTAGAAGAAAGGTTCCTCGTTATTTTTATCTGCACATTGACTACTCAAAGTGGCATATAATAAAATATGTTTCTTTTTCTTTACATTTCTCCAAAAGTTTAAATTGTCATCAGGAATATTGCTATTAATAATCTCAATTCCACCAAGTAACATACTATCACACTGATTAGAAAAATCTAAAAATGTATAACCCCTTGTCATATAATCTTGAATTTGTTTGTCTATTCCACAAAGGAAAAAATCGTTTATTGATGGCAAATTTAAAAGTAAAAAAAGTTGATTGAATGTTGGTGCCAAATAATAGTCTATCATTCTTTTTTTGGAACAATGTATATTTTTTTTCCTTTTATTTAACATAATTATTGGTAAGTAATTTTGATGATTATCGACCAGATCTAATGATAGAAAATTCTGTAAAGCTTCCTCGATATAATTTTTATAAATAGATTCATTGTTATCAAGAATCGAATGTAAACATTTTATCATAAGCTCATTCACAAAATGGGGCATACGGATAGGAAAGCCCGATATTTTGTATTTGTTATCGTCGAGTTTTCCCATGTATAATTTTTTTCTGATCAAAACTAATCGCTTAAAAACATTTTCAACTTTTAACTTAATCTTGGGGTATTTTTGAAATTCATTATATTTTGATATTAGTTCTGTTATATGAAGGGGGCTCGACAAAAAGATACTGTCTGTGTCGCCATACAAACATACTGTATTGGAAAAATTTTTAGTGAAATAATCAATGGCTTCGTTCAGAAACCACCTTCCATAATTTGTAATCATATTGGCAGCCATAGGAGAATATAATGGAAATGTAGTATGGGAATATAAACCAAAAATTGAATTTATCATCAATTTGAAGATAAGGGAATGGGACGACCCCTTTCTATATTGCTGTCGTTTATTTATGAGATAGTCACAAAATAGCCGAATTAGAGTAAATTATCATTATTTTCCATAAATACTTTTCGTGATAAATAATGGTAATCTTTATTGCGTTTCGTTTTTATCCAAGGCGAAATATTAAAGTTTTTATGAAAAAAAAATTTGTTATTTTCAAATTCGTCATCAGAAACCAGACATATATATCCTTTAATTATCCCAAACGTTGACATAATATTTGGATAAATTGATTCAAAATCAACACTTCCAATGTTTCTCTTTCCTTCAATATAATAATGAATTCCCTTTTCTGGTGGTAATACCAAACCCCCAACTAATACATTATTCTCGTGATTATTATCATTGGTTGGTATTTTATAATAATAATGATTACTATTATTTATAGGAGCAATAACAATTGACTGGAAAAAATTTTCAAGTAAGCGCGCAGCAATGCCTGGGATAGAAAAATTTCGTAATTTTGAAAATAAGGCCCCGTAGGCGTGATTTGGACTTAAATCTGCTATGCTGAATAAAGACAAAACGCATGAAATCATTTCTGTTTTTTTCTAAAAAAGAAAATAATAATTCTGCCCACCCATCTTTAGCGATATTACATTTAATATCTAAAGCTTCACAAATAATTTTCAATTCGTAGGAGGAAGGATTATATCTAGGAAATTTTATAATTGTGTTTTGAAATATCTCCTTATAACGTAAAGCATCTATGTTAATTTTCCAGGGTGGTAGAGGAATAATTATTTCAGAAGAGAAAGAATTTAAAGAAGGATGGTGTTGATTCTTGTCGCGTTTGATTAAACCATAAAAAAGACTTCTATCTAACAGATATTGAAAATCACATTTATCTATATTCCATCCAGTTATTATCAAACCAGTCTCTTTAATACAACACAAAGCACTTAAAAATTTTTTAATTAATTTTTTTTCATTTTCATTGCCACTTAGATTTAATGTCGATTTAGATATACAATTATTATTATTATTATTATTCGATCGTATTCTTTTATTACCCTGGGTGGTGGTATAAAAAACACAAGACACTATTTCTTCTTTGGTGTTTCTTTTTATTTGTAAATTAGTTATTCTGTAACCAAAGAAATATTTTAAAATATTTATATTATCAGACAAATATTTTAGTTGGGTCTCTGGACCATCCGAACCACGCCTTTTCTTTATAACGCGGAACAACCCCCTGGAAGAAAATATGTTTTTGGTATTTGTCGTATTTCTTTTAAATCTGTCATGTCGTATGCAATCAAAATAACACTGAATAACATTTCAATATTTTCCTATAGCATCAATACCATAATATTCTTGGTCATTTTGAAACACCTTAGATAATAATTTTATTTGAAGACAATAAATTTTTATGACCGTACCAATATTTTTCTTGGAGTATATTTCTAGATAAGAAAAGTCTTTATTCAAGATGTGTCCCGCCGTTTCTTTGGGATACAATTTGATTTGGATGTCTGAAAATATTTTTCGCCTTTCTCGCAGTGTAGTTATACGAGAAAAAAATATATCTACATTTTTGGTTACAATTACAATATGATTATATTTATTAGTAAAATAAGGATGTGGTAAAGGAATTATTATAAGTTCATTTGAATTATAATCTACAGCAAATATTTTTTCTCTGCTAGGAGTCTCGTCCCAATTATATATCCGTATATAATTATGCAAACCAATCTCTTTTTCTAAATTTAAAATTTTTTTGGGGGGCGTAAAACATAAATTTCCACCCATCAAAACTATTATTTTTCTACTCAATTGTTAAGTTTATATTACTACAAAATTTCAATATACTACGAATCGATTATAAAAAAAAACAATAATACGATTAATGGCTTATTACTTAGTATGGGGGAGTTTTTTATGCTAAATGTGTTTATACACAAAGAATATGAATAAAATTATCAAATATATCAAATCGGGTAAACATAAATATAAAATGATAGATATAAATAATATAACAATAAAAAAAGTTTATTTCTATCTATTTCATTTGATTTTGTTCTAATTTCTATATATTATTTTATACACCAAAACTAATTTTAAGTGAAAAAGTAAACTTGCGTAATGAAAGACTTCGTGTTTGTTATTTGGAATTATTTTATTTTTTTCATATTCAGTTATTTTTTTTGTATTTTGTTTATAATCATAAACTGTTACACTAAAATATATCATGAATAAAATAATGCTATAAGTTATCATATAAATCTTATGATTGCCATTTTCATATTTAATCATAATCTGAATTAATATTAAAAAAACCAACAACAGTGCTATAATATATTTAAATATTGATACATACTGCAATTTTTTAATATTATAACAAAAAACTTTTTTTTCATCAATTTAGTCGGTAGTATAACACACACATTATTATTATATGAATAATAAACTAAATTTATTAATCAACCCATAACATAATATTTTTCATAATTTGTTGGGTTGTAACAAAATGGATATAATTTAGGATATATGGATTGATATGTTTTATAATAATTATGTAAAAAATATCAACCAAATTTTTTTTAAATATATGTATATATATGTGTCCTTTTATCTCTTAAAAATTAATTGATCAACTTCTTATATATATATATATATATATATATATATATATATATATATATATATATATATATATATATATATATATATATATATATATATATATATATATATATATATATATATCTCTTGATACATATTCCTAAATTAAGTATCGTGGGTTAATTCTATTTTTGGGGCGGATAGATAATTTTATATAATTTTTATCAAAATGAATAATAATCTTATCAGAATGTGTTCTTATATTTTGGTAGCCGCAAATGGTTTAAATATAACTGGCCCCCTTAGATTTTATAATAAGAGGGGGGGGCGTTTAGAACCCGAACATGGCGTAGATGATATTTTTACAACTAAAAATTATCATGATGATAATATAAATTCAAATATTACATCAACGATTAGTAGAGATTATTTTGATTCTTCTCCCGGTAATAATGGTAAAAATATAGATTTTATTGATGATTTTGATAATACTTCTTCTACTGCCGAAACAAAAGAAATGGGTGATATAATATCAAAAATACTTACAATGGAAGGTTTTGTTATTTTTATACTATTTCTATTATTGATAGTTACTTCATTAATGCATTTTTTTTATCATAAAAGGGAAAACGAACAAAATATTGTTTTGAAAAGAACAAATCTAGTTAAAACAAACGAACATAATAACACTGATGATAGTAATATGATTACCAATAGATAATTGAATAATATAAACACATTCCCATTATTTTAGTTCCTAAATTCAAAATTTACTATTATTTAATTGAATAGCAATCATTTTATTGTGAAATTTTTAATTTTTAAATTTGGACTTGACTGGTTAGCAGGCAAACTAAAAATAACTAATTGTATAAGCATAATAATATATTTAATTTGTTTTTTAATGCCCACTTATATATATATATATGTAAGCAAAACACGCAGATACATCTTATAGGTTTTGACAGACCGACCGACCGACCGACCGACCAGTAAATTACTTGGGTCTCTAACGAAAGATTTCATATAAGAATAATGTATACTTTTATTATACTTTTGTGTTGTTATTATACACAATTTACAAATCATATCATATTAGTAAAATCAATGCCCATAAATTTAAACAACCACACTGAAATAACAACCGAGGATTATTATAATAATAATAACAGCAATTTTAGTGAATCTACGGATGTTCCACAATTTGAAGAATCTTTTCACTCTATCACCACCACAATAATAACCAAAAATGATGATATTACAGAATATAATTTTGACAATAGATGCGAGAAAAATGGATACGAAACAAATAATATACCATTTAAAGGCCCCGACACAAACTTTAGTTGTAAATATTCACACACACATATAAATACTATATCTAAGAAGTATAACTTTGACAATAGATGCGAGAAAAGTAGATATAATACAACGGATATAGACCACGACACAAACTCTAGTTGTAAATATTCACACTCATTTGCTATGAAAGTAAATAACGATAATATTACCGCGGCAAATAAAATAAATCAGAACAACGCACTCTTACTGAAACTAATATCCTTGGATTTTATAATATTGTCATTCAGTTTTATAATTTTTTTATTCATTATAATATCAATCACCCTTTTGTTTATAAAAATTTATTGTAAAGGAAAAAAATCTTTCGGGGGGAATGGGTTAAATAGGTCAACGACAATGAATCAAATAAATAATAACCTTTGTTAATTAAATACTAACATTTTTATTAAGGGATTAAACACCCCAGTGCTTTTAATTTTATTTAAGATATTAAGAGTTTCATTGAACTGGTTCTCTGACATATGGCGTGCATAATATAAAATAGATAACATAAGTATAATATATAACACCTTATTCATTACTTTCATTGAGATGTTCTTACATAGAAAGGAATTTGTTTTTGATAGCAAACTATTACTCTTTTGGCTGGTTGTGGATTTTTCTTTTTCTTTGATCGTGTTTTCTTGTATCCTTTCTTTTCCTTCTAGTTCTTCTTGTACATTTGGGTCATTAATAAAAGTTTCAATACTATGAGTATCTTTGTTTGTCATTTTTTATTTTTAGGCAATTTTTATGTTTTTTATCCAATATAAGGTATAATAAATATTTCTATATAGAATCTGTACGGATTATTATTTTGTGCATATTTTGATTTAAATTGTGAGAATAAAAGCAACGTCCATTTGTGCTTGTTAATAAATCACAAGAAATCTTTTTGGGCGTAGAACAAAATTTTGCGTAATACTTGTTTAATATTGATGAAATATCTTCTGTTTTATTGTTTGTTCTGGTTTTTATATCCTGTACATGAATCAATGTGGTACATATTGTATTACAGCTGGGGCAGTTGTTCTCCAAATTAATTATTTTAATAAAAAAATGATGACAATTTATACAATAGTAAATATGTGGAGAGATAGTTCTAGTTTCCATTTTTTTAACTTATAATTGGGGGGAGTTTTGTAAATGAAATAATAATATTTTGTTACTTATTCAAGTGTTCTAAAAATTCGTTATCAAATACAATATCCTTATTATATTTCTGTATTGGTGGGGGTTTATTTAACTGATAATCTTGAAATGGCCAAATAAATTTATTAAATGATATAATTTCTATTAAAAGAATGAATGTAAGAATAATTATAATCATATAACTATTATCAATTTTTCTACCAAAAATATTCGTTGCTAACAACATTAAAATAATAACAAACAAAAATAATTTTAAGATAGATAAATAAACCAATAACATTTTATCCATTTTTTAATTTTCCTACCACTATAATAACTGATTAACTAATTAGACGATATAATTACATATAATATTGATATTCAATCGACTTTTTTTCTCGGGCATATTTTTTCTATCCTATTACCCAGGAAGAAAACCCAACAAAACACAAACAAACCACAATGATACCAAACCAAATTTATCAGCAATTAAGAAAATTAAAAAATGTATAAATATATAATAATCTTATTATCTTTAAATCTATTTGATAATTGTTTGTCTGATAAAATAATAACCATCACTAGACATAATCCAAAAATACATCTATCACAAAATGTATTGAACTCTACTAATATTTTGAATAAATCAAAAGAAGATTGGCTTTTAGATTTTAAAATGGCAGTAACTCACGAAATGGAGAAACCAAATTATAATATATCAAAAAGAGAAATAGTTAAAACTAATATATTATTATTGGCTCAACAAAAATCAATAATTCGACCACGGATTTTAATTTTATTTTATAAAGAAATTATAAAAAATTTTAAAACAGAATTCTATAATCTTAGTTTTAAGCAAAAACTAAATCCTATAATATTAAATAATGTTACTACAAATAATATTTCGTTAAATTTAGATAAATTGGTTGATATAAATTATGAAAAAAAACAACAAAACAATAATAATAAATGGTTAACTGACAATAAAGTTCAATCTATTAATGTTTACTCATTAAATAATAATGAAAATTGTAGAAAAACATCTCGTTATAATGATTTACAGGCTAAAATACAATTCAAATTATGTATCTATAAATCACGTAAATATATAAAGGAATACACTGTTAAAATATTTCTTGTTACAGACGTAAAACATTTTAATTATTTAGAATGGACACCTAATCTTTCTTGAAAATATATTATCTTAAAATTATTTTGATAAATAATAAATATAGAGTATCAATTTATTTAAAAAATACAACTAATTATGCATATTGTTAAAAATGTTTTTACAGAAATATCTAATGCAAATGTGGCTGCGATTTATTATGTGTGTCATAAATATAAAAAAGAACCATGGTTTAACGCGATTGTGTCTTTCACGGTTATATCTTATACAAAATATAAAACTATTTAAACCACCCCTAATTATTTATTCATATAAAAATGATAAAAATGAAATAGATTATTTTTATGAGGGATATCATTATTTATTGTCTGAGATGGAAAAACATCACATCTTATATAAAAATCATATTAGAAATAAAATATTAGTTATTTTAAATTTGGTTAGTATTTTCATTATGCTATTTTTATCATTATTAGCAATATTTAAATGGCCAGTAAAGAAAAAAAGTTTTATTCAAATGACAGAAATACACAAACCTTCCTGTTTAACTTGAATATAAATATAAATATTTATCAGGTATTAAAAGAGAATTATTAATTGATCTATTCATTCCAGAAAATCTTTGTCTCGTCCCCAGTTGTACATTGTACCGTACTATAACCAAAGTTTACCTATACGTGTTCCATTTATGTTGTCAATGATATTCAAAACTTCAGCTACTAACTCTTTTCTGGAATTTGGCTTTTTCATACCGTTCTTCGCCATAACGACCGCGTCTTTGGGCTTCTCGTTTGTGTGTGTTTCTCTTCCGTTCATATTATTTATTTTGAGCTAATCTTTTAATCATTTACAGTATATATATATATTAAGAAAATTAATAAAACTCTGGTTGTAGTAAATTATGTATTAAAACAAGCTACACAATTTATAAAAATGTATTTGACGCGTATATATATTCCTTTTATTCAATGAAAGAAAAAAATTAATTATATGGTATATTTTCAGGTTAATAAAAAATTAGACGTTATAAGTATTATATGCTTTTATTTTTGGCTTTGGTAGTACAAATAATCTAATATAATAAAGGATATGTCGTAAAATAATATACATCTAATGAGTTTTTATCAAAATCAACAATAAAAGGAACTATTCATTTTTTCAAATAGGGGTGATGACGAGTTGTTTTATATTTTTCTTTATTTTCTGGGTAATTTCTATAAAATTCTAATAAATTAAGAAATACTTGATAATGAAAACCAAAATAAAAATTATATTTTTTTTCGTCGACTACAGAAATTGTTTTACCATTATTATCGCTGGGAAAATATATCCCATGGCTACAATAAACATCAAGTCCATTTTTTGGATAAACATTCCAGATTTTAACTTTGGGGCCCCTTGAGTTTTGTAAACAATCTGAATTAATTGTCACATTTTCATATAATTTTTTATGATTTCTAAATAAATAATTTATTATAGCGGCTGCTTTAGAGTCAAATGTAATAATATTTACAGGAAATTTGTCTTCAAAACACGCGTGGATAAAATCAACTAAAAGGTCTTTACTGAGGGGAGCTCTAGTCTCGCCGAAATTATGGTGTAATAATTTACCATATTTATACACCAATACATTATGAATTACTATATATTTGTTAGTATTCTTGTCAGAAATTAATTCATTACTTATAACAAAAAAATAATGTGGGAGTGTTTCAACGCGTTTCCTTTTACCTTCTTCGTGAAATGTATAATCTAGAACCACAATTATATCATTATCGGGATATAACTCGCCCGATGTAGAATTTTGTACTTTTATATCAGAATTTAATAATTTTGAGCGGGGCATTATAGAATTTCTCAATAATATTATTTTACGGGTATATATTGATCAGCGAAGAATAGCTGCCGGGTGGCTACTAGTTGGTGGTGGCCGATGTAGTTATATATAACCCGCCCGCCCAGCTAGCCAGATAAACTATATTCTGCTTCTATGGCAAACGTTTTCAAATTTATAACATCATTTTGCGTGTCTCACAGATCGCATTGGTAGGTAATTTATCCACTTTCCAGTTGAAAAGATATACAAAATCAATATTATTAGGGCCGCAAAAATAACATTCATTATTTGCATATAAACATTTTTTGTATGTGAACAAGCTCTATAATCAAAGATTAATTTAATAATAAGTAAAATTAGAGCAAAATAAATGAAAAACTTTATAATATACATTTTTATAAAATCCTTATAAACATTTTTGATAAAGTTGTCTTGTTTTATCATATTTTAGTAACTACTATATTTTTTAATTAGATTCAATTTCAATTTTTATATTATTCTTTTTAAACTTTAAATGTTCCACACCAAAAATTAATAAATCATAAAAGAAAGAAAGAATATTTATTATGCTAGCAACTCCAGAATATTCCACAACAAATTTATCGCCCTCATTTAGACTATTGTTATAAGTTTCTGCATATAAGAGGTGAAACCAGATCTTCGTTTGTGTTGATGCGGGAGAATATTCAGCAACTTCATTTAAATTTGTTGTCAGAATTCTAAATAATAATTTCGACAAAATTTTATATTTATATTCTTTATATTTGTCGTTTTTCTTTGATCTTTTATTTAATGAAATGGCAGAAAGATCAAAAATTTTATTCCAATTTGCAATAGGTATACTATCAGTAGAATTAATATCTATTGGAGTGTCTCCTGTTACAGTATAATATTCATAATACAAATATGTATAAAAATACAGACGAAGTATTAGATACAAAGAATTTGAGTCTTCAATACTCGTTGTAGCCCTATCAATGAAATCCTGAAATTTTGCCATCAAAATTTTTAATATTTGGTTGGTTTTAATATTTTCTTCATCTAAGATTATAGAATTATTCCAACCTTTGAAAAATTCTAAAACCTCATCAAAAATATCTAATAGCATTTGACCTTTAGGTAGTGGTGGTGGTAAACCACATATCATTTGTTCGGTTTTTCTGTGTTTTAAATTACAGCGTAAATAATATAACTGGTTTGAGGATTTTGAGTAATCATTCTTACAAACTTCACTATCTTGTAAAAGGGAAAATATTTTTCCATAAATATTCTCATTTAATCTTATATTTTTCTGTTTGGTATTATTTTTTTTTGTGATTTTATCTATTACATCAGTACTAGTTTCATTTGTCCGTGTGTTTGTTTTATCATCGACATCCGAATAGTTTGATTTAACATCTCCTCCATCCCCTTTTCGTTTTTTTGTGATTTTATCGATTACATCAGTACTAGTTTCATTTGTCCCCGTGTTTGTTTTATTATCTACAACCGAATCGTTTAATTCAACATCTCCCCACCCCCCTTTTCGTTTTTTTGTGATTTTATCAACAGTACTAGTTTCATTTGTCCCCGTGTTTGTTTTATTGTCAATATTTGAATCTTTTAATTCAACATCTCCCCGGTCTAAACCATCTAAAATATATTCATTGGTAGTAACTTTACTTAAATTTTTGGGATTAAGAATAGTTCCAGTTTGAATAGAACCATTTTCCATTGTATCTTAGTTGTTGTTGAATAATATATTTTTTTTGGTGCACCACATTTTATATGCTAAACCCACGAAAGGGGGATTGTGTATTTTTAATTTATATTATTTCCAGAACAAAGAAATAAAAGATATCTTAAACCCCCAAAATTATAAAGAGTAAATACTCATTTTATAATGTCATTTAGGAAAAAATGCCATTATTATAAATTATCAATAAATGATAAATTGTACCATAAAATGCACATACAGAACACAATAAAAAAAAGGCAGACATCTTCATTAAATTATCAGATATATAATAAATGATATAAAAATCTTGTTCAGTTTTTTATATCAACATTACATACATCCTCGTGTTTTTTTTCTCTCTTAAACAAGTAACTTTAACTTGGCTTGGAATTTCCGGTTTGGGAATTATTTGGTATTTTATATCTGGTGCAATCATTTCTGATGAGGATAAACAAGAGGTTCACTCCATGCTTCAACAGTATGATAACAAAATATTGACTGCAACATCAGCAAAGGAATTGGCTATCATAAATAGCATTGTAAAAAAATTTAACACTCATGAGCAAGAAGTTGCCTTAAGGGTCAAAACAGCAAGGCTTTGGATGCAATATTTCCAGATGGTGACAATGATAATTACCAAAAGATTCTATTTTCGAATTTTTCGCCCTCTTTGTCTGCTTTATATATTGGTTTGACACGAATAAAGGCCTTTCTACATCCACGAATTTTATCTTCATCGCTTTCACGTGGAAATAAAGCAAATCTATCATCTTCTGCTCCTCTAATTATCCTTTCATCGTGATTATAACATTTTATATAAACAGTTAATGTATGAGTTTTATTATCATATGTTGGACGATTATATGGACACGCGGTACATGGCTGTTTTATGTCATTAAATATGTTCTTAAAGAAAACATTACAATCACAATGTCCAGTTTCTAAGTTATGTCCGGGTGCAGCTGAAAATGGGGGTAATGCCGCCAAACACGGATCTTTAAAGCATGTCGTTTTTCTTAAATTCTTATCAAAAATAAACCCACGGGCTTTATCACAACGACATCCACATCTATCTTGAAATTCTGTGGAGTGAAAATCCGACGGTTTATATTTTTGGGGTATTTCCTTTGGAGAAATAATATTATTATCAATGGTAAATTTACCATTTTTATCCTCTCTTTGGCAAGGATTAAACTCATTGCGCTCAGCATCATATATACCAGGAACCTTTGAGTAACACTTCCATTTATCATGCATAAAAGAATATTTCCAATATCCCCATATTTCATTGCATTCGATGCCTCTGTTAATTGGTGGTTTTTTATATACACAATAAGATTCGCCCGATAATAATTGCATTCCATTAGCAGCAACATATGAATGAAGATTATCATCTGGGATATGAATTAATTTCACGGCGTTTGAATCTATCCCACAAACCTTTCTACTCATTTTTTGACATATATTTGGATTATTTCTATCTTTGGGCGAAACAAATAATGCTGTCTCTGTACATAATGATGACTTTTTAATATTATTATTATCGTCGTTGGATATAAATTGATAAATAATATCATCCCCCTCCCCTTCCTCTTGCTTACTGGTTTGATTCTTAATCCAATAATTAATATTAGTATATTTTTCATCCCAGCGATCATCTCCGCCAAGCAAGTCTATATAGTTTAATAGTAAATGCCGATAATATACATATTTTATAACTTTCCAAAGGAAATAGATTAATGTTATTATTAGGGGAGTTAGATAAATAATACATATTTTCATTTTTTGGATATAGAATAATTTCAATATGAAACCAGAATAAAGAACGAGAAACGTACCCCCCTATCTCCAATTAACTTTTACATAAAATTATATAACCATACAACATAAATGAAAGTATAATAACGACGTTAATGATTTATTACTTGATATAGAGGGGGGTTCTTATACTCTATATGTTTATACATAAAGCATATAAATATAACTATCAAATATATCAAATTAGGTAAATATAAATACAAAATGATAGATATGAATAATATTATATCAACAAAGAAATTTATATTTCTTGATTGTAAATTTACATTTTCGCTTAAAATTAATCTTGGTATATATATAAGTTGTTCTTCGTTATCTTTATTTTCTGAAATTATTATTTTCTTATCATTTTCGTTGTCGCTGATATTTGTATTATTTTCCATTTTGAAGCTGTCCTCTATAACTTTTGAGCTATATTGGGGATCATTAAAATTCCATTTAACAAAATTATTATCATCATTATTATCATTGTGGTTTTCTACTGCCCGTTCCATTTTTTAATTTCTAGATAAATAGGTAGCAACATCAAAAAAATTAGTTTCAAAGATGACTATATATATATCCAATGTACCAGTCTTTAAATTCACCAGTCCATTGGATAGTTAATTGGTTGGTTGGTTGGTTGGCGGGCGAATCTCATTTATAATTGGTGGTAGTGTAAATAATTTTCACAAAAAAAAAAAATAACAAATAGGGCAAAATAATGAAAATCTAGATCGGTGTAATAAAAAAAAAACAGTCAATCTATTGAAATAGACGAAGGAGAAGACATTGGTCTGTTAGAACACGAAAATATGGAATTGTTAAACAAAAGTAGTGGTTTCTGTTCATTGGATAACCTTTTAGAAATGGCAATAAATCTTATACACCGAGCCATTGTAAGCATGAAAACTATTACAAAAGATTTTATAATGTACTTTGATGGATAGAAGTCCAGACCATGATTATACTGTACCGGTAAAATTTCACCCAACAATAATATTATCATTATTATCATTTTGGTTTTCCACTACCCCTTTCCATTTTTTTAAATGCCAGACAAATAAATATTATCAAAAAAATTGTGAAAAATATATATAATCAATTCTATAAACTCTGTTGTTTGTAATAGTTGTCGTTGTAAAAACGTATAATATATTTATAAGTTGAACTACTATGTCGTTTTTTTTTTTGGGGGGGGGGGTTTGTTTATCCTTGTCCACATTACAGTTACAGAATGTTTTATAAAGTAGAAGTTTATAATTTGAGATATATACAACAAAACCTGACTGGATTTGGTGGAGACCCCGCCTAGCATACCAAGTTATTTTCAATAATATTGATGAATCTGATTATACTATGTGTGTGATTCAAATTCTATACCAACTCTCTAACTGAATATGTCACAAAAAAATTATTTCTATGTCTGCCGGACAAGCGGGTATATATTTTTGTTAACAACAACAACAACAATAACAAATAAAATGCCAAATAATTCCCAAACCGGAAATTCCAAACCAAGTTAAAGTTACTTGTTTAAGAGAGAAAAAAACACGAGGATGTATGTAATGTTGATATAAAAAACTGAATAAGGTTTTTACTGGTGCTGGCCTAATGCAGCATATGTTAACAGATGTGCTCGAAGGGCGCTGGGAAAATCTGCTGTGTCCTGTCATCATTTTGTCTGTAGATTTAGGTGCATAAAGCGTCTCCCACACTTTTTTTAATCCACTACCGGCCATGATGTACCCAATAGAACCCATAAGTGACATTAAGCGATGAAAATCACCCAGTCGCATGAAAACTTTACCTAAATTCAAACTGTTTTCAGTAGAGGACATAATCTCTCTTTCCTTCTATTATAGTGGCTGGTCAAAAGTAACACATGTCACACTCTTACTCGCTTTTCTACATGAATCAGATGCAAAATGTAATACACTGTTTATTGCATCAGAAGAGGTAGCCTTTAAATTAGGGAAAGGCAAAAAAGCCTTTCCAGTGTGAAATATCCTTAAATTTCATCCACTTCCCACTCAACCATAGTAAATGGCAAGATGACGTAATTTTTTTACTAATAAGTTTCTTTAAATCCTCAATTTCAATCCTTTTCAGTCCACTTTCACTATGTAAAAAGTACTTGAAAAATTCGTGGAGCTCATTACTATTTTTTTTCTGGTAAAGTCTAATGATAAAATATTTGTGGCTATTATTTACATCCTCTGTATATACTTCTTCGTTTTTCTCTATTTGGAAGATAAAAACAAATATCTAAAAATATTTAATTTTTTAAATCGTCATGATCAATATTTTATAAATTTAGCGCTATTATCATTTACAGGGCGATATTGTGGTGGTTCGTGTGATAAATACAGATGAAAAATATACTGTTTTTGGAAACAAATCGGCTAAATTTTCTTCGTAATAACTAGAATTTTTTTTTATTTTTTTCCTTCTCCAATACATTTACATAATCGGACAATGTGTATTTTTGGGCTCAAGCCATGGCGTCCTGATGGAAGGATCCTTTTTGGTAGCTTCCTTTGGTAATCACTACTAGGATTTTCCCAGAGAATTAAACCACAGGTTATCACAGAATTCTAACTTCTGGAGCGAGTATCCTAAAGGTTTCCCCTTAAGACATCGTGTAACAACAGGGGACACACATGTATAGACGTGCCACATAGCTATCTGCACCCCATATAGAGTTAACGCTTCAATATGGCGGACAGGGAGTGGCTGGGAGCTGAGCCGCAGCCGATATAGATGTGGCGATATCGGTACTCGCGATGTAAACAGACGGACGCCATTGCTTTTGATGACGTCACGTCCGTCCTCATTCCTTTGCTAGTAGCTCGCTCGATTGGACGTATTTTTCCCTTTGTGCGACTTTATCTACTTGCATCCTCGCTATGTCTCAGCTGTCAGCTTCGCCTTCTTCTGGAAAGTTGAGTACAAAGGTTAAAGTATTGTTTAAATAAGCTCTGGCCTTGAAGTAAATCTTACTTTTCGAGATATTTGCATAATTGTGGCAGAGCTTTGCCAGACCGGTCAGCGCCATTTTATGACGCTGCTGTTGCTTGCATGCCTTATTTAGTTAGCCGCAACAGCCTTACCGGTATATAAATTACTAATCAGCGCTATTAGTTATTTAGTCTTCATAGCTAGGAACTTTATATCGTGTTTTTGACGCATTAATTAGGGTCTTCGCTGACCCCATACCAGTAGGCTTTGTTTAGCCCCTAGGCCAGTGAGCCTATACCAGTGTTAATGCATGATATTCCAGTGATCCTAGTGTTAGTTATGAAGATTTTGGCATTATTTTACAATACCATTGACAGTGATGCAAGTGTTTTTCGCCTTCAGGGACCATATAGGGGGTAGGTTATCTTGAGTGCCTTGCTAACCTAACGTTATGATAGGACCCCTATATGCTCTCTTCATCCCTAGCCGTAGGGCTTCCCTCTGGTAATCTTGTATCCTATTACATGTGATAGGACAAGACTCCTCAGAGTACTGTATCGCCTCCCCACCTAAGGGAATGACCCCTCCCTTAGTGTTGCGGACCTTAAAGGTAGGATCACCTCCTTTAAGCTGAATCGGTCCTGGACCTTTTCCTTGCGATACGTCTTCTCCCTTCCTTGATTAGGGTCTAACGACCCTAATCCAGGTTAGGTTGGGAGGGCTGGTTTATGTACCTTGCTGAAATATACGCGTGCACCGTTTTTCAGTTGGTCCACCTACTATAGGTTAGGGTGAGCATCTCCCTTCCTAGGTGGCCGCTCTGGTACATAACCCATCCTTTCTTATAAGAAGACCCTTTCCCCCCCCCAACCTATCTCTTGCCTAGCCTAACCTACCAGTAGGTTAGGCTTCATATGTCCCCTGTCCTACACTCCACCCTAGGCTGGAGTGCTGGACCCCGTGGTGCTCCCAGTGTTGTCCGCTCTGATACATAGTCCTTCCATAGTGCTATGGAGTCAGTTATCATTGGTCGACACGAAGAGTCTCCACCCCTTCTTTGGGTACACCCTGTCCTCTCTTGGACTGCCTTAGCCCCGGCCATTGCGGCTCCTGCTTAGGATGATAGATTCACCTCTATCATGGTGGTACCTTTTCCAGAGGTGTCTTGACTAGGCTAGTATAGCCTTGCCATCCCACCTCCATCTTTGGTGCTTGTCCCTTGCCGCCTCTACCCCGGCTTTACCGCCACTACGGGTGACTTCCTTATCCTTGCCGCCTTCCCCCGAGTACCGGGGGATCTCCGCCGGCCGCCGGCTTACCGCCGTGGCCTCTCCATTCCCTCATAGCCTCGGCACACTGCCGACCCCTCCCGGAGTGCCGGCACTAGCTGCCGGCCCCCGGCCCCGGCTATGCTCCTTTATCCTTACCCCTGTCACCCTCCGACTGCCTCCGGCTGCCGGAACCGCCGCTCCTTGCCGGCGGCCGCCGCTACCGGCTGCCGCCACCCTGGCTTCTTTTGACCATAGAATGATTATTCTTGAATGCCAGAAACTCTGCTCGAGCGGCTTCCGGCGTGCCGGGGGTATGCCGGACCAGTCCGGAGGCGGCAAGATGCCTTGCACCCCTTCTCTCAGCTATCTTTACTAGCGATAGCTCCTAAAAACCGCACCTAGACGGCTTGTTAACGCAGACAAATTGGTACGGAATCGTACATTTTGTTCAGTTTTCACTCTGTCTTCTTGCGTGTTTCATCTTTCCAGCACGCTACGTGTAATTGGCACGTCTGGTTGCCGGAACCTTACTAGGATCTCATGATCCCCAGACTTTCTTGATAAGATTTCAAGCCTAGTCTATATGGTAATTCTAAATGGAATTCCCATTATCAAGACACCTTCCATGGAGGCCTACGGCCACCTGGGACTGTCTGATGCTACGGCAACCAGCCGGGCGGGTTACACGAGGCTAGCGTCTGTCTCCTTTCACCCACCCTTCTGTGCATCACAATTAACTTATGTTAATATTAACTTGTTAATAATTAACTTTATATACGAGCCATATTATGACTCTACAATACTCATCGTCTCTTTCTTTTACAGGAGGAGTACGTCAAGTGTGACCACGACTTCTGCGCGGTCTGTCGGCCACACTTTTATGGACACACGGCGTGTAGGACACACGCCCCTTGTGCTCACAAGAGAGGGGATCTCAAGTACTGGGGCCCCACCACCTGTTCGGTCTGCCAAGAATGCCTACAGAAAGCATTCTATGATACTCCCTCAGCGGAGATTCGGGACACTGCTCGGGACAACCTACGCAAGTGGGTACGTGGCTTTCAAAAGAACGCCACTGGACCATACCTAGCCACAGAAGAAATGAGGTCTTTGCTGTTCCCAAAGGCCTCACCAGACTCAGTGGTCCCAGTTGAACAGATCCCCGTCGTCCAGATCACAGTGGAACCTGATACTGTCATGGCTCAGTCCATGAGTGATTGTCACCTGGATTCAGAACATGATGAACACATGTCAGAGATCTCGGAGGACACCGAGAAAACCCTTATGGCCCAGGGTGAAGGGGAGGATGATGAAGAAGAGGACCGGGTAGTATATACCGAGTCCGATAAGGAGGATGCCCCTCCCTCCATCCCCCCTCCTACTCCTACACCGACGGAAGTGTCTCTCCCGTCTACGTCCTCCACCACGACTCCTCTACCTACGGCACAGGATATGATTCGGCTCATTGAATCCGTGATGGAGCAGAAGCTCCAAGAAACTCACAAGATCATTCGGTCGATGGGAGGTTCCAAGGAATCTCGCAAAATCTCCATCAAGGACCTCCCCGCATGCTCGAGCGACAATCCGTGGCGGTTCGCCGAGCATATGGTCATCGCTGATGACAAGATCTTCGTCAGCGATAAGATCGGTTCCATACCCCTGGAAGAAGTGGAGTTCTTCCCCCGCTTTGAGGCGTATCCGGACTGTTACGTCCGTCTACGTTCAGAACCATCCTCAAAGGAAGAGACCGAACCGAAGGAGAAAATAGTGTTCGATCTCTCGAAGGCCCAGGCTATGCTTGCCAAAGCGCTTAAGAGCAGAGGCTTTACCTGCTCTGGACTTCCGGCTCTGAGCAAGAAGTACCCCACCTACGTTGCGCCCGATGAAGTGATGCTACCCTTCACGGAAAAGGCCTTCGCTGCCTGCCTTAAGGCTGTAGAGGAAGGGAAATCCTGCCCTGCATTGGAGGAATGCAGACCTTTCTCCGCAGCCACCCCGCCCGACACCAAACACTGGAAGGATGTGCAACACACCTTCGTGGTGGGCAAACTAGATCCTGACGTTGCTGGACGTCAGTTTAATGAGGACCTCCCCAAGCTAAACGAACACCTCCTTCGTAGGGAACAGGAAACGAAGGAGAGGCTGGCAGCATCTCTCACTCTCCAGGTCCAGATGGACGTAATGGCTGGTGACACCAGAGTCCCTGACCATTACATGGTCCTTGCCAAATCTCACATGGCAACCTTAGTCAAGGATCTGTACCATTTCATGCGAGCTCGTAGAGCCTGCAGAGAATTCGTGTTCTCCAGTGCCACTGTCAGACACGAACCCCGGAAACTGATTGCCTCCAACATCTGGGGCAAGTACCTCTTCCCGTCTGATCTAGTGAAAGAGATCACAGACAAGGCCGCATCTGAGAACAGGAACCTTCTCAACAAATGGGGCATGTCTAGGAAGAGAAAGCCCTCTCAGGATGACGGTCCTCAGCCTAAGAGGAAGCAGTCGAAGCATAGACCCCAGCAACGTCAGCACAGATGCCAGTTTCCGGCACCCGCTACTCCCCAAGTGGTCGCTCAGCCGCCACAGACCTTTCAGTTGGTCCCACAGCCGGTTTTGCCCTCATCACCGGCCTTCAACCCCACCTTCGAGCAGCACTCCACTACCTTTCGTCCCAAGGGTAGAAGCTCAGGCAGGGGTTCCGGCAGAGATTCCTCTCGCCGGCCCTCCAGAGGCAGAGGAGGACAGGGAGCTAGCGGCCGAGGCAGCAAGTCCTCGGGACCACAGAAGCAATGAAGTGCTTCCGGTGGGAGGAAGACTCCGCCACTTCCAGGATCGCTGGACCTTCGACTCCTGGGCACACAGCATCATCAAGAAAGGTCTGGGCTGGAGCTGGGCGCAACCACCCCCAACCTTCCAGCAATTCTTCCAACCTTCAACCCCCCTCTTGGAAGAATATGTGCTAGACCTCTTGAACAAGAAGGTGATAAGAAGGGTGAAGTCCACAAGGTTCCAAGGGAGACTGTTTTGTGTTCCCAAGAAAGACTCAGACAGACTCAGAGTCATTCTGGACTTATCCCCCCTCAACGTATTCATATCGAACGACAAGTTCAAGATGCTGACTCTCCAACAGATCAGAACCCTCCTGCCTCGAGGGTCTTTCACGGTCTCGATAGACCTGGCGGACGCATACTGGCACATACCAATGAACCATCACGCTTCCTCCTACCTAGGATTCCGACTCCAACGGAAAAGCTATGCCTTCCGGGCCATGCCCTTCGGACTCAACGTGGCCCCTCGGATATTCACAAAGCTAGCGGACGCAGTAGTACAACAGCTCCGCATCCGAAACGTCCAGGTGATGGCCTACCTCGACGACTGGCTAGTGTGGGCGCCCTCGCCCGAGGATTGTATAGAATCCTGCAGAAAAGTTACCCAGTTTCTCGAACACCTGGGATTCCAGATAAACGCGAAAAAGTCTCGCCTATCTCCAGCTCAGAAGTTCCAATGGTTAGGCATCCACTGGAATCTTCAGTCACACCGCCTTTCCATTCCAGCAAAGAAAAGGAAGGAATCTCGAGACGCCAGCAGGAACAAGTTCTAGGCTCTCTACAGTTCGCCTCGATCACAAACCCAGTGCTTCGTGCACAGCTAAAGGATGCAGCGGGAGTCTGGAGACGTTCCGCATCCGTCGCTCGAAGAGACCTCAAGAGACGGCTCCCAAGCAGACTTCGACTTCTTCTAAAGCCGTGGTCAGAAGCGAGGGCCCTAAAAAGGTCCCTTCCTCTCCAACACCCACCTCCATCTCTCAACATCCATACGGACGCTTCATTGGAGGGTTGGGGAGGTCACTCCCACCAACAACAGGCTCAAGGCACTTGGTCTCCCCTATTCAAGACGTTTCACATCAACATCTTGGAGGCCATGGCGGTTCTTCTGACGCTGAAGAAACTCTCCCCGCCCCCGTCGGTACACATTCGCCTGACCCTGGACAGCTCTGTGGTAGTGCGTTGTCTCAATCGCCAGGGCTCAAGATCGCCCAAGATAAATCAGGTGCTCCTGACAATCTTCCGTCTGGCAGAAAGGAAGAAATGGCACCTGTCTGCAGTTCACCTACAAGGATTCCGCAACGTGACAGCGGATGCTCTATCTCGGACAAACCCGATAGAGTCGGAATGGTCTCTAGACGCAAGATCATTCTCCTTCATCTCTCACAGAGTCCCAGAACTCCAGATCGACCTCTTCGCAACGAGCGACAACCATCAACTTCCTCGATATGTAGCCCCGTACGAGGACCCCAAAGCAGAAGCTGTGGACGCCATGACCTTGGATTGGAACAGATGGGCCAAGATTTACCTGTTCCCTCCCACCAATCTTCTGCTGAAAGTCCTCTCCAAATTGAGAACCTTCAAAGGGACAGCAGCTCTAGTGGCTCCCAAGTGGCCCCGCAGCAACTGGTACCCCTTGATCCTGGAGATGCAGCCAACGCTGATCCCCCTCCCGGACCCAGTTCTCTCCCAGCAAATACAGAAGTCGACTGTCTTCGCTTCATCATCGAAAATCAAGGACCTTCTTCTCATGATTTTCTCACCCTAGCCGCTAAGAAAAGGTTTGGGATTTTGAAGAAGAGTCTAGACTTCCTCGAGGAATACAAGACCGAATCCACGAGAAGGCAATACGAA
The DNA here is from genome assembly GCF_036898095.1 of Palaemon carinicauda. Lineage (NCBI taxonomy): Eukaryota > Metazoa > Arthropoda > Malacostraca > Decapoda > Palaemonidae > Palaemon > Palaemon carinicauda. The sequence goes on along the minus strand of NC_090744.1, from coordinate 51,089,663 downwards.
TCGTCTTGGAGGAAATGGGTCTCCTTCGTCAAGGCTAAGAACCCCTCGAAAATCACCATAGATTTTTGCATGTCCTTCTTCATTCACCTTCATGGACAAGGCTTGGCAGCCAACACGATTTCTACTTGCAAATCGGCCTAGACCAGACCTTTGTCATACGCCTTCCAAATAGATCTGTCTAGTGACATCTTCAACAAACTACCGAAGGCCTGTGCCCGTTTACGACCGGCACCCCCTCCGAGACCAATCACTTGGTCTCTAGACAAAGTTCTCCACTTCGCCTCCAACTTGGACAATGATTCATGCCCTCTTAAGGACCTGACTCAGAAAGTTATATTTCTCTTCGCTCTAGCTTCGGGAGCCCGAGTCAGCGAAATAGTGGCACTATCTAGAGAAGAGGGACATATCGTTTTCAATGATTCAGGAGACCTCTCCCTCTTCCCTGATCCGACGTTTCTCGCAAAGAACGAATTACCTACCAAACGATGGGGCCCGTGGAGGATAGGCCCCTTGAAGGAAGATGCCTCTCTATGTCCAGTAGAGAGCCTTAAGGTCTATCTTCATAGAACTTCAAACTTTGGTGGAGGCCAACTCTTCAAAGGAGAAACATCGGGCAGCAACCTGTCACTAAAACAATTGAGAGCAAAAATCACCTACTTCATTCGCAGAGTGGATCCAGACAGTACACCCGCTGGTCATGATCCTAGGAAAGTCGCTTCGTCTCTGAATTTCTTTCAGAGTATGGATTTCGAAAGCCTCAAGAACTATACAGGCTGGAAATCCTTGCGTGTTTTCTTTAAACATTATGCGAAACAAGTGCACGAAGTGAAACATTTTGTGGTAGCCGCAGGTAGTGTTATGAAACCTGCTCTGAACTCTGCTTAGAACAGTGAGTTATTAGGGACTCTAACTCGTCGGGTGCCTATGTTGACCCTCAAGTGATACGTAGTGAAGCAGAAACCACCTTGTGTTTTCTTTAACTGTTCTTACCTCAGGTGAAATGTCATAGTAGATTACCACATGAGTGCTACATGCCACGTGCATGACGTGTGTTACATAAAGACTAACGTTCCGTAGAACGAGTGCCTACTAATACTTGATTCTTCCCTTTCAGACTCAAGAGCACTCCTTTATGACTATGTACATTTTTATCAATGTAAATGTTTTTTACTATTTATTGCATGACATGTATTGATTTACCTGCAATTATATAATAAAATGTCTATTTTATTACTTGTGCGTCTCCCTTGCTCCTTTCTTACTATGAAATATACTATTTGTCATAGTTTTATTACCCTTTATTCCTGGTTAAGGAAAATGCCAGGATTTACTCCGGGCATTTATTTATATAGAGCAAGTAAGTCTCCTTAGCGAATACTTACTCAATTATGAAGATGAGTCAACTCCATACACGAAGTGTTCAACCACCACTTCTTCAAGTTTGTTTCGACGCGAATACCAAATCGCTCTGACTTATCGTATGGATCTCATTGTTCCTTCAGCCTATATGAATAGCCTTCCCATGACCACTTTGATCTTAGCATAGCCTGTGGGGACTTCCATGCAAGGGGGGCAGGAAGGCAACTGCCTCACGGTAGCTCTAGTATAGACCACTATGCTTTCGGCTCAATGTTTTAGCACTCACTTATAAAGGGAAAAAGTCTACCACGATACACTAATTCTCTGGTACTCTTCCATCAGGACGCCATGGCTTGAGCCCAAAAAACGGATTTTGAGCGAAGCGAAAAATCTATTTTTGGGTGAGATAGCCATGGCGTCCTGATGGACCCACCCTGTCTGGTATCAGGTCCCGCCCTACGCCGCTGTATCATGGTGATGAGCGAGCTCCAGACTTTCGGAATGAGGACGGACATGACGTCATCAAAAGCAATGGCGTCCGTCTGTTTACATCGCGAGTACCGATATCGCCACATCTAGATCGGCTGCGGCTCAGCTCCCAGCCACTCCCTGTCCGCCATATTGAAGCGTTAACTCTATATGGGTGCAGATAGCTATGTGGCACGTCTATACATGCGTGTCCCCTGTTGTTACACGATGTCTTAAGGGGAAACCTTTAGGATACTCGCTCCAGAAGTTAGAATTCTGTGATAACCTGGGGTTTAATTCTCTGGGAAAATCCTAGTAGTGATTACCCAAGGAAGCTACCAAAAAGGATCCTTCCATCAGGACGCCATGGCTATCTCACCCAAAAATAGATTTTTCGCTTCGCTGAAAATCCGTTTATGTTTTGTATTGTACTTTGGTGATGATAAGGTCACTCTAGTAATTATGGTACCTGTTGCTGTTTTTTTAATTTTATTGCATTTTCATTTAAATAAAAATTCTCTTTGAATAAAAGCTAATTTTCCTCCAAAATACTTTTCCACGGACAAGACGGAATTAAAATATACTTGAAAAATTCCCGGAGTTCATTACTATTTTTTCCTGGCAAACTTCTAACGATAAAGTATTTATGGCTATTATTTACATCCCCTGTATATATTTCTTCGTTTTTCTCTCTATCATATTCTCTATTTGGTGGACAAAAATAAATATCTAAAAATAAATAATCACCCATTTTTAGGTCGGCAAATTGTTTACTTTTTAAATCGTCATGATCAATATTCTGTAAATATCTGAATTTGGCGCTATTCTCATTTACAAGGCGATATTGTGGTGGTGATAAATCAGGATAGCGATAGCGAGGTTTGCGTGATAAATCATGAAAAGATGCTGTTTTTGGAAACAAATTGGCTAAATTTTCTTCGTAATGATTACTAATAGGTTTATTTTTTTCCTTTTCCAATACAATTACATAATCTGTTTCTTGGATTTCTTTTAAGAAATTATTGTATGATCTGATTATACACGAACATTCACAATTACCCTCTGGATTTAACACCAATGGAAATAGTTTTTGAGAGTTTAAACCATAAACTAAATACATACTATCGAATAGCATTTTACGGCCACCTTTTTTACAAATAACCTTACGCTTGGTTGTTATCATTTCATGATAATAGAATATTATATATTTATCGCTTGGAATGTCATCACAAATTAAAATATTTTTATCAAGACCATTATACCAAAAATTATGAACGTTTTTGAATAAATTAACTTTAATGGGATTCCGTACGTCGTCCATCGTAAGAATAACTGAAAACAAAAGATAATATATGTATATGTATATACATATAAAACATAATATATATAAACTAGAACAAAATCAAATGAAATATATTTAAGAAAAAAAATTCAGTATAGTGATTAGAATTGTAATCAATGTTATGTCAGGTATATAAGAAAAAAAAATTCATTGTGGCTTTATCATTATAATTACTATCAACACTATGAACATTCTTATGGTTTAATTTCAAAGTAAACGCGAATTATGAATTTTTCAAATGAACGTGAAACAATAGCAGACATTCTCTGTTTCAAGAATTGTGATGAAAAAGAAATAGAAAACAGAAAAAATCTTATCCAAGAACCAATCACTAAAAAATATTAAAACAAGACTCCAAGTGACAATAAACCACAACTTAAAAATTTAAAATATTATATATCAGTTACGAGAAAAGCCGAAAAAAAGGATTTATTTATTCGTTACCCATTCCCATTCTCTGAAGGAGAATGAGATGTCTAACATAACATTGATTACAACTCTAATCACTATACTGAATTTTTTTTTCTTAGATATTCAATTTTCTTAAATGTATATATTTAATTTGATTTTGTTCTAATTTCTATATATTATTTTGTAATATAAGTTTATATATATATACATATATTTTCTGTTGTTTTCATTTTGAAAATAATAATAATAATAATAATAATAACAATAATAATAATAATAATAATAATAATAATAATAATAATAAATGTATATTTGAATTTTGAAATCTTATCATATATATATATATATATATATATATATATATATATATATATATATATATATATATATATATATATATATATATATATATATATATATATATATATATATATATATATATATATATATATATATATATATATATATATATATATATATATATATATATATATATATATATATTTAAAATTTGAAAGAAAAAGCGTGACACAAATGTTGTTATTTTATAGAGTTAATAAAATCCTATATAGGAATTTTATTAACTTTTGTAGTAAAGTTAATAAAATTATACTCAAAAGTTCATAAAATTGTAGTTTTTTGGGGATTTGAGTTTTGTCACGGTTTTTTTAAGTTTTTTTTAAGAGAAAAATAATATTTTTCACGCTTATTTTTTTTACTAATTTGATTAACTGAAATACACAATTGGTGGTTGACACATATTAAATTTTTTTTGTGGTAAAAATATATATTCAAATATTTTTTTTTATTAAACAGGTTAATGTAACCTACTTGGTGGGGAAGCACACAATATATTGAACAATAAAAGGACAAGGGTGAGTCAACGGGGCTCATTTTACGATGAAGAGAATACATGTAAAGAGCTCCGTGGATAAGGGGCCCACCGTCCTCAAAAAAATTAAGTACAATCTTCCTACGCCTGGACGATTTTTAGAGGAAAATTGTTTTTCTCCACTACCCACTGCCGCAAAAGAATTTTACGACCCAATTTTATATTATGATGAATACTCTTTTTTGGGTTGTGAAAAAAATGAATACCCTTTTTTAGGTTGTGAAAAAAACGGAGATTACAAAACTATACCCCCAACTTTGGTGAAAAAAACAGTAGTAACGAGTAAAAATGAGGAAAAATATGAAGACTTAGAAGAAGAAGAAGAAGAAGAAGAAGAAGAAGAAGAAGAAGAAGAAGAAGAAGAAAGAAAATCAAATGATAAGGCGGATATCGACAATGACGACGGCGACGACGATGATGAAGAAGGAGATTACAAAACTATAGCCCCCATTTTAGTGAAAAAAACAGTAGTAACAAGTAAAAATGAGGAAAAATATGAAGACTTAGAAGAAGAAGAAGAAGAAGAAGAAGAAGAAGAAGAAGAAAGAAAATCAAATGATAAGGCGGATATCGATAATGACGACGTCGACGACGATGATGAAGAAGAAGAAGAAGAAGAAGAAACAATAAATATGCACGAGAAGTTTCTAAAAATGAAACACCTTTTTTTCGATATATTTAATTTCACCTCAAAAAGTTGTTTTATCGGACATGAATGCAGTTTGAATATCGAGATATACAATCTCGAAGATTATGTAAAGAAAAATAAAAAGAAGGATATTGTTCTTGCCTCACAAATAAGAGACGCGAATAGAGAACATAAATTTTTGGGAAGCATCACAACCAAAAATTTTCCTAGGAAAATTTGCGATGCCATTTTTATAATTGATGACTCTAAACAAAGTATCAACAAAATTATACCAGAAATGAAAAAGCTGTTAAGTAGAGGATATAAAAACATATACCTAAGCATAAAATACCACACACATCATTTTAATAAGATAATTAACTCTCTGTTGAGTTATCTTTTAACAGCTTGTAATATGTCAGATGTAAACTGTAAAATATTTGTATTTTACAGTTTCCATAATATTGATGAATTAAATTACCTAAGGTCATATTTCAAACAAACAAAATATGAACCATGGGAAATTTTTCTCGATAAAATTGTTCGGGTCAAAAGATTTGACGATGAAATGAAATCGTTTGGTGGCAACAAGTACACACATATACTTAAAAAACAAAAATGTTATTCGATCGCCAGAAAATTTCCAGACATTTTAAAAAAAATCAAATCTGTTATTATGAATGATAAAGTTAAAAACTGTATCAGTCAGGAATTTAAAAATATTTTAAAGTTGTTTGTAATATTCAACAATTGTATAACACAAATGAATACTGATGTTATAAAAAAACAACCAATTGATAAATTGATGATTGTAATATCTGAAAGTAACATTGAAATTTCTGTATTGCTTTCAAATGACATAAAGAATATCATTATATTAGACAACAATCATCTATGTGATATATTAAATTATGATGTCATTGGCCGGTGTATATCGTGTTGTTTAAAATCCACTGTGCCCGCAATAAAAAAAATTATAAAGGCGAAAGATACTTACTCACTTGAAATTGAGGTAAAGTATATAGAAAAAAAAATATTTGATGAAGAGGAGACCATTAATTCCATTTTATCTAATACTTTTGAAAAAAATGGGCTTTGTTGTAAACGCGAAAGTGTGGAAGGTATTACAATTGTAAATGTACATCGTATTATAAAATAAAGTTATATCTCATATTCTATACCTGAAATATTTTACCTAGATTTTTGTTATATCAAGTAATGAATCATTATTAATGGTATTATTATTATAATTTTTTTAACGGGCTCGTGGTATATCTAAATTTTGTAATAACAAACATTCAAATAAATTTTGTTTTTTTTGTGGTTAAATAAAATAACACGATTGTTTAAATTTACAAAATAATATATTTACTATGATGGTTATTACAAACGGCAACGTCATTGGAAAATCTGGTAATTGATTAACCAATAACATATATATAAAAAGAACATTGAACCGAAATAATTTTACATTTGTAAATATATATTGTATTATAAAATAAATTCAAATCACATATTCTTAAATTATTTCTCATTTTCATTGTATAGTTATATAATTTTATGTAAAGTTAATTGGAGAAAGAGAGAGAGAGAGAGAGAGAGAGATATATATATAGAGGGATAAATTTCTCGCCCTTCATTCTGGTTTCATATCACGCGATAAGTGCTTTATATATAAAACTTTCTTTATTTTCATTTCAATATGAGCATTTTAAGTGAGAGATGTTTAGCATTTTTATGTGATTATTATACTCATGGACATTCAGCAACACAAATAATAGAAAAAATTAAGGAAAAAAATTAATGACGATATAATAATGAGGAGTATGATAAAAGAACTTACATTATTTTATGATTATATACATTTCATGAAAATAAACCACAAAAAAAACTATCGTTATTTTCTTGATATGGTACATTCACAATTACCATCAATAAAAAGAGAAAAAACAAATGAGTCCACATATTTACAATTATCAAACACAAATAAAGAAGAAACAGAATGGCCCCGTACAACTTATACAACAAAAACAGATAATTTATCTATCAATAAAAGGAAAAAAACAAACAATTCTCAATCTTCGTCGTTCTTGCCACAAAACCAATATATTTGTCCTCAGAAGAGACGAAACCGTGTAATTATTGCAAAACAAATACTTTCTGATATAGATATAAACCCATCTTTCACCGAGGAAATTATTACAGGAGACGAAATGTGGATAAAAATTTATGATGCATCCGAAAAAAATACAAAAACCTCATGTTAACTGTATTTTTTTTATTACAAAGGCATCATTTACCACGAATATGCTCCACTGAATCAAACTTTAACAAAAGAATACTATTTGGGAGTTCTCCAGCAATTGATTGGGGCCATAGAAATCAATCGACCAGATTTGTGGAAAAGTAAAACAATGCGACTTCATCACGATAATGCTGCTTCTCATACGTGTAATTTGATAAAATATTTTATCGACACCCATTTCAAATATAAAGTGCCACATCCATATTATAGTTCTGATTTGGCTCCTTGCGATTTTTGGCTTTTTCCGATAATCAAAAAGGCAATCTCTCTAGAAGATAGAAAAACTTTAGATAAAAAAAAACCCCAAAAAATAATAGATAATATATTATCGGAAATTCCAGAAAAAGAGTTTAAAATATGTATGCTCGAAAAATTTAAAAAGGTTTTAAAATTGTGCGTTGAATCTGGTGGAAAAAAAATATCTCTTTCAACGCCCCAGCATACGCTTATTGTAAAATAAACAAATAAATGGATGTAAAATTATATTGCCCCAAACATTTTATTGTGTATAATATTTATCCTCCTCAAACATTTTATCATAATATTTATCCTCCATTAAATTATCAGTTAAAAGTTTAATTACCCGAACTACAAATTTGTTCATATCATCATTAGCTAAATTTAGTGATAATATATTCCTTTTGTTTGAAATACACACACTTGGGCTATCTGGTAATAATAATTCATTATAGTATTTATCTATTTCTTTTAGATAATTTATATCAATATTTTCCTCGCCCTTACGACCTCTGCGTTTTATTCTATCATTCAACATTACATCAAAATTTAGTCCGTGTAAGTAAATAATTAGATCCGGGTTAAACAATAACATTTTTGATGCAATATTTTTATATAAATCATAGAAATCTTTCCTTAATAGATTCTTATCGGCGTGCAGTTTACTAAAAACTTCAATACCACTTAAAATAGATCTTTCTCCAATGATTATATGTGGTCCTATCTCGGTCCTTTCATTTTGAATTATATCATAAAAGATATTAATTATATTTTTTCATATATGTAAAATTTATACCAGTCTGAAATATTTCTGAAAATTCAGATTTATTTTTGTAATATTTTTCTAGGTTGTTTTTGTTTGCTGTATCATTCGACCATTCATCAGTAGGCTCTTGTAAAAACGTCCAGCGCACATTTTTCTTGTTTAGTTGCGATTTAAACCTTTCTAATAAAGTAGATTTGCCGATACCAATATTTCCCTCGATTACTATGTATATTATTTTTTGGTTTTTTATTTTATCTAAGATGTCCATGAATTGATCTTCCATCTTAAATAGTATTACAAATAAAAACTGGTATAAGTTATTATATACTATACATAAAATATCTTTATAATAATAATAATAATAACAGTAATTATGACCAACCATACAAAAATATAGATTATGACGTATAAATAATATTGGTGGCGCGCATGAAATATTATTCATATAATTATTGTTTTCCTTTATATTACCTATTTTTTTTTGTCTTTAGTTATTATAAGCAAATAATTTATTGTAAATAATATAAAAATGCATTAAATAAAATAAATAGATAAAATGTTCTTGTAACTAATTTAATCACAACAATTATCTTTGTCGTTGTCTGACAAAAAAATATTATGGAAATTAATGTTTACTGGTGGTTGTGTACCAAACAACGCAAAGTAAGATGAGGCATTTAGCGTACGACTATAACTAATATTCTTATTAAACATAATATAATCTAAAGCACTAGAAATGTGCATCGTATTATTTTCATTACAAGAAATGTATTTTTCTATGGCTCGTTTAATTTTTCCGTTGGCTCTTTCTACTGATCCTTGACTTTCGGGATGATAGGGTCTGCCTTTTATTCTTTTAACTTCGGGCCACACCCTTTCTAAATATTCATTAACTGTTTTATTTACAAATTCGCCTCCATTGTTCGGTTGTAAGATTTTGGGGGCCCCTAATATACCAAATATACTCCTCAATGCATCGATTATAGATTGAGCCTTTTTATTTTTTAAACTCTTTAGTACACAAAATTTAGTTTTATTATCTTGATAGTTTAGAACATATCTACAGCTAGTATCTTTTATCTTATTATCATTTAAAAGTTTTTGGATATCTATCAAATCTACTTGCCCCCTTACCCCAAATTCCGAAGATATAATTGGTTTTATATTTGTTTTTGGTTTTTTTGATTCTGCTTTTCTTTTTTTGATATTTTTACAAGTTGAACAGAAATTAGAAATGTATATTTTTACGTAGATATATTTAATATTTGCAGCATAGTTTTTACAAGCTTTAAAGGTTTTCTTAATTCCTCCGTGTAAAGAATTTATGTGTGCTATCTTAATCGTGTCATAAATTTCTTCAAAAGATATATAAGGAATTATTTTTTCGTCGTTCTCTTTATTTTGGTCAATTATTACCCAATTTCCTTTATATTTTTTCAAACAAAAATGGCGTTTGACATAATAATATAATATCTTATCTTTTTTATTATCGATAGAATTGGGGGAATTTGAAAGTAACTCTATATATTTAAGAATCTTTTTTTTATCAAAGTCTTTCCTTGTGCCGTTTAAATGTTGTTGGTTTTCATTAATCATCTCACTAAATTTCATTTCTTGGGAAATTTCATTGGTTGGGGAATAATTCATATTTACTTGAAATTCTTTCACTAATCCCCCCATTCCACACCCCCCCCCCCTTCTCTGTTTATTGCTTTATATATACTATAGGCAAATAAAAAAAACCATAACCCATAACATATCCGAAGAATCATGATATAACTTACAGGTTAAAAAATTTCTTTGTATAATATAATGATAATAATAATAATAATAATAATAATAATAATAATAATATCTTTGATTAAAGAAGCACAAGAGAACGCATTTGTTATAAAAAACATAAAATCGTTTTGCAGAACAATTTTATATTCATTTCATGAATGAATTATCATAATATGAGCTCAATACAATTTAAATCGCTTTTTTTTTTTGGTCTAAAAAGACCAATGAAATGTTTGATTGAACATTACTAACGAGATTTTATTCGACGATCTTTTATTAGGTGTCGAGTATAAAAGTACGCTGACCAAAGAGTAACAGCAACAGTATAGAAAGAGCCTTCGCTGTCGTAGGACCAACTTACCCCAACACAATGAATCAAGAAAACCACACTTCACCAACAACCAGCCCCATCAGCCTGAGCACGGAAGACACAGAAACATTAATTCAAACGCACCAAAGATTGGATAATCTCATCAGAGAGATTAGAGAGAATAATAATTTTACCAACTACATCGAAGAAGATATTGAACTGCCTTATTGTCCTCAGGCGACAAAAAAACCATCAATAATCAAAGACAATTTGGAAAATACAATGGATATATTTCGGGCAAAACAAAAGGAATATGTTTCTACTATTCATAAAATGTGTAATATGCTCTTTCTAGCAACAACTTTTTCCCAACCAGAAGATTTATCAGAGGAAGAACAAGAACGTATGGTCAATGAATTCCTTGGTGCTGAAAAATATATACAAAAATTTTTGGAATGTTGTTCTGTTGGTATTTATAAAGTAGATATTCCCAATAGATTATCATCCAAATACACGGATTGGCCATACTGCAATAAAGGTAAATCTTCGGCAAATTATATAAAAGAATCACGATATTGGATAAGGCTTATGCTTGATGGTAAAAAATACCCACCCAACATTTGTTTAGATGCTTTAAAAAGTCTACATGTGTTTATATATCGTTCAGATGAAGCTTACATATATACTAGCTATAACATCGAAACTAAACGTTATAGGGTTGGTATTGTGTATAATAATGGTTGCCTGTTATATTTAGGAAATTTTACGGAGCCTTATATGTTGGCTTTATATAAATTTGTAACTAGTGTTTGATAAACAAAATACATTTTCTCCTTATATATATATATACATACATACACTACACACCTAATTTTTTGCTTTATTTGTGTGTAGAAATTTATTAGTTGGATTGTTTTTGTAAAATAATAATAATAATAAGTGTAGAAATTATTTTCTTTTTTGAATAATATTGAATATTTTTGGGGGGTTTATATTTTGTATTGTTTTAACTCGATTACATTGAAAATATTTAAGTGCCACTAATAATGGCATAAAGACTGTAAATTTTAAACAATCGATCCTGGTATCTCGAGTTTCATACCTTTCATATATTTTTCCTTTGTATCCTGGGATATCTCCCCGAAAAAACCAAATTTATTAAAAATGTAATCAGGTGAAATTACATTATTACTGTTTAATTCTATTTTTTCTAGTTCTAAATGTATATCGTTCACAACCAATACCGAATATTCTGCTTGATAGAGCTTATTATCTAATCCAATCCACTTTTCGTAAACACAAAAATCATCGTTGTCTAACCACTCATTAAACTTCTCTGTTTGAATATTTGATAAATAATAGTTTCCTTCTTCTGTAAATTCTCTTATTTTTGTAAACTTTTTGTTCTTTTGATCAATCACCGATGTGTGTCCTCGTGGTAAGCTATATTGTCCCTCGCCAATACTCCCATAGGGAAAAGATGAAAGCAACACATTATGGCTCTCGTTAGTATTCATAAATGCAGTAGATTTTATTTTGTTATCATTACTATTTTCATTCTTTAAAAGAAAATTAAAAGCTGCGTAAGATGGTGAAACGCACACCAAAGTTTTATATGGATTTGTAGATTCAATACACATAATACCGTAAGATGTTGTCTTTTTGTTTGACGATTTATTATTATTTTTATTATTATTAATATAATACATTTTTTTCTTATATCTTTGTTGAACTTGTGTGTATACAGTATATAATAAATGTTTATAAAAGTGTATTTGACTTGTATATATTCCTTTTATTTAATGAAAGAAAAAATCATCCCTTTTTGTTATAGTTCTATATCTACCTTGGGTTTTAAATCCACATTTAATTCAATTTAAATTTTATGACAAAAAGAAAAAAAAATACACCGCCATATTATTTATACGCACAACTCAAGGAGTTATTTCTAGTGCTGGTATTAGTTGATACAATTGATCAATGAATTCTTTAAAAATTTGAAATTCTGTTTGGACGACATTTTCAGTTTCACGAACATTGTTTGATAACACGGAAGATTCGATGGCTTCGGCTAAAATCTTTGGAGTTGTTTTTATTAGGTGACAACACCCATAATTATGTACTAGTTGGGAAATTTGACAATTCAAAAATTTTTTACAAAAACCATACTTGGTATTGCAAAAAATGTTTTCATTATTTAATGGTTCTTTTTCGTTTAGGTTCAATTTATTTTTTCCTTTATATTAATCTTATTTAAACCAATTTTATCAAATACCATATTTCGCCCAACCAACGTTAAATGTTGAAATCTACCAGTCGTAAAAATCCACAAAGCCGTAACAAAAGCACTATGAAAGAAATCTAACAAGACACAAAGAGAATTATAATTTAACATAGAAGTGACTTGTGTTTGATTATTATTATTATTATTATTATTATTATTATTATTATTATTATTATTATTATTAGGAAAATATGAAAGAATGTTTTCATTACTATTATTAAAAGATAGGGGATGGGAAAATGTTCCACTTAATATTTAGCATTATTATTTTGTGGAGAAAATATATGAGTAAATAAGTTACAACTAATAATTTTCATGCGTCCCTCTTTTATTGGTTCAATTATTATTCTATCGGGGTGTATAAAATAGGGTATGTATTTTACATTAACATATACTGATATGATTTCATTTAATAATCTCATATACATATCCATGTGTTTTTGTTTGCGTTTATGCAGTTCTTCGGTTTTTTGTTCGCTATCTCTATTCAAAAATACGCCCAAGGTTAAATATAATTGGTCGTCACAAATATTTTTAAAAAATTCCATACAGTATCCATCATATGATCGTACAATTAACGTTGGAAAACACACAATTTCAGAAAAGTGTTCTCTAAATTCTGGTGTGAAATTTAATATTTCAGAAATAGATTTTCCATCTTCTTGTTGAATATATATTAGATGAGGAGTTGAATAAATAAAGGCCAATAATTTGTTGTTTTTTTTATTAATAAACAGGGAATCTTTTACATTGCCAATAAAATATAAAGTATTTATGGTTGTATGGTAAGGATACAATCTTAATATATTACTCTTGCCATTTATTTTCATACATTGAAAATTATCATCATCAATTGGATTTATAAAATTGGGCAACCCGCACGTTAAAGATAAGATTTCTATGCGATATTGTTCGTCTTGAAATTTTGGAGAATTATTCATTTATCAATTTTTTATTTTTTGTAAGTATTTTAAATTTCTATAGATGCTGTAATAAAATTACTTAAAATCTCAGCAAGTTTGGTTTCACTGTGATCAATGGGTATTTCTTTGATAATATTTGATATGGCATCGTGGCTATGCAACAATTGGTGGTAAAAAATATTCAAGTCGTTTGAGATATTTAGAGGATATGTATTGCACAAAGCATATATATAATTTCCAGTCATATAACTAATGTTAACTATATCTTTACAGCTTGAATCACAGTGCCATTTTATAAAATTTGGATTTATTAAGCTCAAAAATATACTTGTCAGTAAAAACTCAACTTGGTTTTCATTGGCATGGTTACGTTTCAATTCAATTTCAAAAACTCGTCTAAATAAAGCCAAGTTAAGGTAATTAATTTCATTCAAAAAACAAACGGGCATAAATTTATCTTTCCTTAAAATGATTTTATTTTCGGAAAAGCGACTTTCTTTAGTCAAAAGTTCATGATATAATGTAAGTTGTTTATTTTCTTGGTTATATCCCATAATAAATTGTCTTGCTAGTAATTGTAATGTGTCTATTATTTTTCTGTGTCTTATATCTTGTAACAGGTTATAATTTTTTATATCATGAATAATTATATCCATATTCTCTTTTAATATTTTCATTACCCATTTAGCATTACCGTGATTACCAAATATATATACATGCTTGATATTGTATTTACCCATAACGTAGGATAATTCCCCCCGACAAAAATTAGATTCGGTATTATAAATTTCATCTAAAGCACCATCAAAGGCCAAATGAGAATATTCATTATATATAACAAAATTTTTAGTTTCGTGTCGAATCATAGTTTTCCAATCAATAACTATATATGATATTTCAATAGGAATATTAATATAATATTTTCGACGTCCATCTTTTTTTATATTTTCATAAGAACCAGTATTTTCGGTTTTGAAATAATTAAAAGCTAATATTATTCGACAATCGGTGGACTCGGTTTCCATGATTAATTAATCTCTAACAATTTTATTATGTTGTTTATCGAAGAAATTAAAACTGGTATGAATAAACAATCAATAGAATTTCTTTGTGTTATATATGTTTATTTGTAATAATATAAAATAAAATTACTATCCATATAGTTAAAAAATTCAAATAACAAAAATATTAGATGAAAGAAATTTTTTTTGTATGATATTTTCCAGTGGTAAAATTTTTTTTGATAATTCAAATTATAGATTTGGCGATAATATTTACGTGATGCATATATAAATGGAAGGGCGACAAAGTTGACTCGAGTATTATAGCGCTGTTTTCTATCATAAACACACGTCTGTGATTTGCTACTGCCGTTATACTTTTTTGTGGAGTAATTTACAGAAAAAAAAATTAAGCCAGCCAGCCAATCAACCATGAACACCCACAACCACAACGAGTTAAAGGATTTGGGTCAAATCAATTTAAATGCAAAATTATGCATCTTAAAAGAAGACGAAGATAATCCTCATTATTTTTTAAAGTTACCATCATTAGATTTAAATGATTTAGGAGACGTTTGCAATATAGCAATGATTGATGTATCAGGTTCTATGTGCTCATGTTGGAAAAATCTTATGGGTGGATGGAATAATCATATAGCTCCGAAACTTTTGGGAACTACTCACCTATACACCTTTGCGACCGATGTAAAAAAAAGACCAGGACGTGAACTAAACGATAGTTATTTTGATAGGAGAATGACAAACCTTACAGACGCCCTCTCTACAATCCAAACTGAAATATGTGAATGTGAAGAAAAGAATGTAAATGTTTTATTAGTTACAGATGGACACCATACCGTATCGTCTGAAAATTATCCTGAATATATTATCAAAGACATGAAACTTCCCAAAGAAAAAATGTGCAATGTTTTCATTCTTGGTATTGGTGGCAGTTTTCCAGTTCGATATAGCATAGACATACGTTCAAAATTACATAATGGTCACGAGAATATACCTTCATTGTTTTGGGCTAAAAACGACCATGAGATACAGGAAGTGATAAAGAATATCGGTGATGAACTTTCTCGGGGCAATCATTCCTCCTTGGTAAGTTTAAATATACCGGGATTTTTGTTGCCGGGATCTTCAGCGCAACATGATTTCCACGCGGGTGATTGGATATACATGCCCCACGAAATAGAAAATCTTGATCATTTTCAAATAAGATATAAAAATTGTATTGGGACTTTATGTTTAAAGTCCATAGAAGGCACGGTAGAAATTATGGAAGAAATATTTTGTCAATGGCATTCAACTCTTATTAAACTACACACACTAGATAAAACTACACCAAAAGGTGTAATAGATTTAGAAAAGAAAATATTTGAATTTTACATAAAACAAAAACCCAAAGAAGAACATAAATATTCTATAAAACAGAGGATAAAAATAACCAAAAGAAACACGAAGATAATATACCTTATGAAGATCAGTTTCATCAGCAAATACGTAAATTGGAAAATATTCTAATGCATGCAAAATATGAAAATGAAATACAATTAGCCAAAGATATACTGATTACATCTGTTGTTAGAAATAAATATCAAGAAAAATCTTTTCGACTTAAGGGACATACCGACGAGGATTATCATTCAGATGTTAAAGTATTTCTTCAAGTTCTCTCCCAAAATATGGAACAAATAAAGAATATTAGCGTATCAACGGACGAGTGCTGCCGCATTACAATGGGTTCTACAGTAACTGATATTCAGGATGGGGATTTAAGAGAAATGATTGAAACATTTGATAAATTTGATTTTTTAAAATCATTTACTATTTCTGGAATTCCTGTATTTGCACCAACGAGAGATTCTGTATCTTTAAACCCCTGGTCATACTCTGTTAAAAATATAGTAACATCACCCTATAGTATAATGAGTCAAATAGCATTAGAATCTTATGGTTCCGCACACATGCAGGAAGGGGATCATAAGAAGGTGAAAATTAAATATGATGACCGACGAACAGAATTTAATGCCATTATTCCAATATTTTCTTCTGAACACGCCAAAATTATGCAACCAATTGTTAATACTAAAATATATGCAATGTGCTCAACATTTGCGATTACAAAAAATCCGTATATTATTGATTTCGACATACACATAGCCGCTTTGGCGGTAGCTTGGATAAGAAGTTTATTCGAAATTCAAACCTTTCCTATCCCAGAGCACGTAAAAAATCGTATGGAAGACATTGAGGCTACAGCAGAGTTGTATATGAATAACAGGAGATTTATCGTTTATTGTAATGCGTTATTAAATAATACCACACAAGCATTAATGACCGAAAGCACAGAGATAATTCCTTCATATAACAAAACCATAAAATGCGAATCTATTATTAAACCAGTATTTTTCCTTTTTATGAGAGCAAAAAAATCTATAATTTCAAATAACGATATAATTGGTATAATGAAATTAATACTCATTGAATATATTGGACGTTGTATTACAACTACAGATAGATCGTCAAATAAATATTACTGTAATTTCTATATAGAATCATTGGATGAGTTGATTACAGATTTGATTAAAAAGAAAACATCAAATTTTTATAATAAATATAATTTTAAGAATATACTAGAAAAGTTTTATACTTTAGAAGAAGTTTCTAAGGCTGCTAAAAAAATTACGAACGAAGGCGGTGATTTATTGTACAACTTTGTACCAAAAGTATACATTGACAAAATTGAACAATTAAGAAATGTAGCATCTTCGGGTGATATCTCTTGGCAAACACTGAAATTTTTTTCGCGTTACATAGGACTAAATGAACTTGAAGATGATGATTTATTCAGCAAAGAGAATATTTTTATTTATACATGCCACGCCTTAAGACACACATCATCCCGTATTCGTATGCATAATCCAATAGAGGATTTTGATCGGAACTACACGTTTGTTTATGAAAATATTAAAAATGAACTATATAAAATTATTAGCGATCAGTTTCAATTAAATTTTACAAAAACTATGGAGGAAGCGTGGATCAAGGCATATCTAAACGCACACACCGAAATAGTAGAACCAATGACGCGCCAACAAATTATATTCGATGCACAAAAAAGGGGTATTGATGTTACGAATGATTCGTTTGTGACCGTTTATAATAATTTTCGAGAATCAGGATTACTTTCAAATGCTTGTCAAACTCGGGCTTGTCCCTATTATTTGGTCCCACGCAAAGATTACAATAATCATGCTAGTGTAGAAAGGAAAATGAGTAAAAATTTCCTTCACGGCTTACATAAAATATGTTATACACATCTAAATGATACCGAGGATGAAATTATGACAAAATTTAATTCACCAGAAATAACTATGGATAATATGAATGCTGTGCGATATTTACAGAAAAAATATCAATGTTTATCGCTGGAAAGTTTGAATTAACTTACTTTAGTTTGTTTATCAGGGGCTTGAATATATAAAACCACACCCCGCAACACCCTATAAAGCTAAATGTAATAATAACCCCACCCAAAATCTTGAATTTATTTTGATGACAATAATTACACATTAATCCATACATAAAAATGCAAACAATAAGCGCAAATAAAGCCGTTAATTTTAATATATACAAATCATATTTTTTTCCTACAATTTTTTGCCTTAAATCTAAACTTGTAACATCATAAGTAAGCTTTTCAATTTCTTCCTTAATCTTATTTGTGCTATTTTCTAAAATAGATTCTGGTGATATTGTATTTATTTTGTTTTTACTTTTGTCGTTTTGAAAGATTGTGAACATTGTATCCGTTATTGATAAATCGTTATAATCTTGAATGTTGATGTATTGCCCCAAACTGTTTACTTTTAATAAAGAAATATATTAAAAAAGAAGCGCCATTTCTTCATTCGGATCTATACCCGTCCTTCCAATGTTATTAATATTTTCAGGAAATGTGGTATGAAAGTTGATGATACATATGTTATAGATAAATTCTGGTGTTATGAGGGGAGATATTATATTCCTTGAATATTTTTTTTCGTCTTGTTGTTGATTGGTAATAGAAATATAAGAAAGTGGTGATAAAAATGATCCCTTTTTCTTTTCATTGTTTGATGCTAATTGTTTTAAAAATGATTCTACATTTTCCTGGCGGTAAAGTTCTAAGTGATTACGAGATAATTCGCGATTATACCCACCCACATTATATTGTACGAGAAGAATTTCTGGAATGATTGGTAATACACCCAAAGACAAAAATGTATTAGCTGCTGAGCTTAACATTGTTAAGGATTTGATAGCTAATTGAATCCATACTTCTGAAATTATTGTTCTTAAAATAACAGCAGTTAAACGCATACCACATTCAATTAATCCTTTCATTCCAACTCCAATTGTGTTTATGTTTTTTGTAGTAATCATAACATAATTCTTGGTATAATATTTTAAAAGAAACGCCAATATAACGGGGGACGCAAGAATGCTTTCTTCAATCAAAATAGTCTCGCCCATTGAGCGTATTATTTCTAATGCAGCATTCCCAACATCTTCCCCCACCTTTGATGATATAATACCTTTATAATGGCCTACCATTAAACCACCCACATCTCTTTCGTTTTGGGGCTTTATGATAGTTACATTTTCGAGTCTTTTGATTATTTTATCTGCTTTGTTGGTAAAAAATCCCAGTTCAATCTTTTTTTGTTTGGTCTTTTTTTCAGTGTAACCGGGGTTTAGGGAAAATTCGTTATCGTTATCATCTGTTGTGGCAGATTTAATAATATATGTAATAGGTATTGTAGATAACTGAACTATATCTGAATCAGACAATTGATTCATAACTGCATCCCCAAATACGTATCCTAAAACTTTCCTATGCGCCGATTTTTCACAGGTATCCGTTTCAGCATTATAATCTTTACGAAATGTTTGACAATATTCTTGGTTATATTTTATATTTTGGTATTGCACATCCCACGACAAAGGTGGAGCATCCACCAATCCAGACATATCACACACCTTGGCTGGATTATTGACACGAAGCTTTAAATAACTTTCTTTGGTTAAAAAAGATGAAGAGGGGGATGATAAATTAGAAGATAACAAATCCTTCTCTTTTTTATCTGTATTATCATCATTTATTATCCACCTTGATGATGGTAATATAGCAAATCTTTTTAGATTTGTCAATTGCATACCACAATAACACTTTTCAATACCACTACCATCGGGGTAATGTTTCTCTATGGAAAATGTTTCAAAAAATATTTCTGGTCTTTTATTAATAGCATCTAAAGAAGAATTCTTGATTGTTTTAGTCAATTTAAAGTTTTCTGCGAGAAAATCATTAAACTCCTCGTAAATTTTATAGCAGGCTTCACCACACGTTGGTATATTGTCATTAATAATATACGATTCGAGACATGGTTTTTTATAATCGTGTTTATAACACTTGAGCATATTACAGCCCAATGTAGTAAACTCTGCTACAAAATCAAAGGGATATTTTTTTCTAAATTCATCTGGAAAATTTAATAGTATTGGAGTAATATCTCCCCAAGGAACATTTCGAATAATTATATTTTTAAAATATTTGGCACCTTTACGAGACCTTAATTTTTCAAACATTTTACGCAAAAGAATTCTATCGGTGATTAATAAACCTTGTATGATATCATTGTGTGTGGGTAATGGATATTCGAATGATGGGGGGGGGGTGTTGGTGAATTATGGAACATTTTTTAATCACATTTATTATTTCTTATAGACAAACAAGGGTTATGAAAGAATAAATATAAATAACCATTTACTTTTTATTCCACGAAATAAAATTTTAAAACTATTTTTCCTAATTTTCTTGTCCTTTTTGAAAATTATATAAAAATAAAACACATAGAAAATATTTCAAATTGTTGAAAGTTATTTATTATTATTATTATTATTATCTTGAAATCTTGGGCGATTTCACGCACCAATAATTATTATTATTATTATTATTATTATTATTATTATTTAAAAAAATCTTATTTTTACATATTCATATATATTAAAATGTAGCATTTTATATTCAAGATGAAAAAATTAATACTAATACAAATATAGATATATAAAAAATATGAACTTTATGGAAAATTTAAAGAAAATTACAAATAGAATTACCAACCCAAGTTCTTTTCAGGTACCAGTAGAAATGCACAACAATAATATTGATTTTAATAATTACATTCCATTTTCTCCCGGACCACCACTACCACGGCCAGCAATTCCTAATAGTCCCTATCCACATGATACAAATCCAAATTACCCACAACAACAACAACAACAACAACAACAATTACATTTAGTCCCCTATCAGCCACCGGGTACCGATATGGTCCCATATACTGGAAACAATAATAATAATAATAATGATTTGAATTCTAATTTATTTTCACCACCACAGCCAGCAATTCTTAATAATCCCTATCCACATGATACAAATCCAAATTACCCACAACAACAACAACAACAACAACAACAACAATTACATTTAGTCCCCTATCAGCCACCGGGTACCGACATAGTCCCATATACTGGAAATAATAACAACAATAATAGTTTTCAGCAGCCTCTGCTACCAATATCAACATCATCATCACCACCACCACCAGCAAATTTTCTACCTCCTGTGACTAGTAATAATAATAATAATCAAATAGTATTACCTAATTCGTCCCAACAACCCAGGGAGAAAACGAAAAACAAAAAATATTGTAGCGAATGTAATATTCGAAAGCGCAGAAATTCTAATACATCCAGTGCGCCACCAAGGGAGATGAAAAGAAGGGGCAGTATCAGCAAAAATAAAAAAAATAGAAAGAAAAGTACAAGTAGTAATGATAAAAACGAAAAAAATAGAATAAGAAGAAAAAGTACCAGTGATCGGGGGGGCACAAGAACCAGAAAAGCAAGTACGAGTAAAAATAAACAAAAAACACCAAGACAAAGAAGGTCGTCGGTTTCTTCGCCCAATAACCGCAAGCCCGGTCGCCCTAAAGGTTCAACAAATAAAATAAAAATGAATCCTATAACCTTAACTAATCCAAATAATGATAATGAACAAATTGGAAAAGTTGAATGTTAAATTAGAGGCAATAGACAACAGAAAAATAAAGTTTTATCTTCTTACAAAAATGTTGAATTAGAGAGACCACTAACGGACGGCCAACTTAGCGGAGACTGTTCAAAAACACTATTACAAAGTACATTTAAATCTTAATTCAAAAGTATGTTTCTGAATTCGATTGGCGTGTAAATAACAAAACTTTAAAAAACAAGGATAAGAATATGACAGAATTATTTGGTGATATTTATTTTTATATGCAGATAATAAAATGTTGTCTCCTATAATACAGCGAATAAGTTTTTTTTCCTCGTTTGATGCTTGTTTTGTATAACATTTTTTATTGTTTTCATAAATTATATCATTAACATTGCTATTATCCCCATAATCATATATATATTTATCATTAACAATTTCAAATTTTCTGTTTAGTTTATTAAGTAAAATTTTTATAAATTCAATTTTAAATTTAATAGGCATATTTTTGTAAAATGATTGGTGTTTTGAAAGTTCTGGGAAAATATTCCAATGATTCATTGGATTTAATGTTATAATATGAATGGGTAAAATACTCGGGGGGTATACTTTCATATCAATAGATACATAATTTATGGGAATTTTTAGGAGGAATCTAGCCTTAAATTTTGTTATTTTATTATCATTACCCAATTTCTTATTAGATAAACAAGGACCCGTCATTTCCATATTAAATGTATTTAATGAGAAAACGTAAATTCTTAAATATAATAATAAAATAGATATTAATATATAATTATTAAAAAAAACTTTATTAATATAATCTTTATGATTATTCCGGGTTCATTATAATGCCCATATCAACCACCATTCCATCTTTTGTTAAAATGCCATATAAAAAGGGTCTATTTATCTCGGTTATAATTTTATTGTTAATACTATCATAACAATATAAAGCAGAGACAGATGAACTTGAAACTCCACGGACATTTACTGTTATTTCATAGCTCGTAGTTAACAGAATATTTTGACATTTAAAATCTTTGTTTTTTAAAATGTTTGAAATGTCTCGGTCATCATCAAATAAACGTGATAGGTTCCACGTTGCTCCTTGACCAGCAAACGAAAATGCTTTATCTAAATTCATAGAGTTATATTTTACTTTGAATGTTGGTAGAATTAATTTAGTAGAAATGTTTTCGTTAAAAGTATGATGTAATGATCCCCAATCAATTTTTTCGTTTAATTCTATTAATTCATCAAATGAAGCAATCTTATTCGGAATAACAACAACTAAATAGTCACCACCATCAAGATGCATTTGATATATATCAGCCCCGTCGTCACGTAACCTGAGACTTGTGGGCAGTTCTGAATAATCCCCGCCAATTACGCTTACTATAATTTGTTTATTTGGGTTTATGAAAAACTCTCCGCTTCCATAATCTTCAAAGTGTTCTTTCCAAATATCATCCAATTTTGTAACACCCGAAATATAAAGTTTTACGTCATTTCCTATTGTTGGATCCCTAACATTATTCATGTGGGTTTTATCAAAAAAATTTTTATTAATGTGGCGTATGGCTTTTGATGATTCTGATAGGCTTGTTGTCATATAATTATCTGATGATGGTATGCCCAATTTTTCCCCTCTTGCATATATTCCCACAGCAACTTTAACTTTGGAGTCTGCTGGTGGTCACTGATTAACCCTGGATAGGTACGGTCCTCGGACACCCCTTTAAGGGTATACTCGGACGCGAACGACCCCGACGCCAAAAAAAATTCTTGAAAAATCAGTTTTTGCAGTAACCTCCTTTTTTCTTTTGCCAAAAAAAACTTCAATGAATGCTTAAAACAACTGTAAAGATAAATACTACTCATCTGCAGAAAAACTATTTATTATAAATATTTTAAAAAATTAAGTAGAAAAAAAAAGACCTGACATAAAAATTCATAAAAAAAAAGTTTATACATATATACACAAATCCTTTTAGGAATTGATTCTTGAATGTTTAGGACACATCTTGATGTATTTTGGATGAAGTCAGACCCATGGAGGTGAAGATCTGAAATGAGAAAAAAAGGGTAACTTTTTTTGGCCAAAAAAAATTGTCCAAATTTCATGAATTTTTTTGGGTACCCAAATGAAATAGGAAGTGGCTAATTTATTTAGGGAATAGACATATGTTATCCTAAAATAGAAATATGTAAAAAAATCTTCATTATTTTGTAAATTACATTTATATCAGGGGCCATATCTAAAGGTAATTTTTTGAGTACTTGGAAATTTCGTAAAAAAATACATATATTTAATATATAATATGATATTTATGCAGGTAAAAATATACCAAAATATCACAAATTCTATAGGGAACAAGAATATATATAGATAGGGCAGCTTACGCTTCGGATATGTCCACAAAATGGCCGCCAACCACACTGACTCAGACTCCCTAATCTGCCACTTGAAATGTAGGAAGGGTATGTCAATTTCAAGGTGTTATTTACTAATCTAATTATTATTGGATATGCATAAAAATTGTATGGTGGGTTGCTGGATAATTGTCGATTATTTTACGTTTATAAAATTAAAATTCTGACCCAAAAAATTTTTTTAGAAGGGAAATAAAATCGAAAAAAAAAATGTAAAACAATATTTTAGCTAAAAAAATTTGATGATATTCAATCAAAAAAAAAGTAAACAAAATTTTCCGACAAATAAACATCTAGAGGAATCATTACTCTGTGATAGTTCCTTAGTACGTAGTAATTTTGAAAGAATTGGGAAAAAACGAAAAAATGGCAATCACCGGAAAATCGAACACATACCTATTTATACGCCATATCTGGCTAAAAAAAAGATAGGCATGGGTAGCCAGATCATCTAGAAACACTTTCCAACACTATAAAAATATAAGTTTTGCGACACTACTTGCCAATTCCTTACGGTAACATGACTAAGCAAAAAAATGCAAAACAAATAAAAAGGGGCACTCGTGGAAAAATGGCCATTCTAATATACGGCATTTCAGAAAAAAAAAATTTCAGCCACGTGCTAGGCAAACCATCAAGGCATATTTTCCGACAAATAAACATATAAATGAAATATTACTCTGTGATAGTTCCTTAGTACGTAGTAATTTTGAAAGAAATGGGAAAAAACGAAAAAATGGCAATCACAGGAAAATCGAACACATACTTATATATACGCCATATCTGGCTAAAAAAAAAATAGGCATGGGTAGCCAGATCATCTAGAAACACTTTCCAACACTATAAAAATATAAGTTTTGCGACACTACTTGCCAATTCCTTACGGTAACATGACTAAGCAAAAAAATGCAAAACAAATAAAAAGGGGCACTCGCGGAAAAATGCCCAACATTCTAATATACGGCATCTCAGATAAAAAAAAAAGACATGCACGTGTTAGCCCAACCATCAAGGCACACTTTCTAACACATAAACATGAAAAAAAATCAATAATATACGGCAATTCCTTACTACGTAGTAAATTTTTACAAATATTGAAAAAAAAAACAGAAATTGGCAACCGCAGTTAAATACCCAATATACCAATAACTACGTCGTATCTGACAAAAACAAAATCACGCATGGGTAGCCAGATCATCTAGACACACTTTCCAACATTAAAAAAGCAAAAGTTTTACGACACTATTTCGCAATATCTTACGGAAAAATGACTTGGCAAAAAAATTAAAAAAAATTAAAAAGGGACACTCGCGGTAAAATGCCCGACATTCTAATATACGACATCTCAGATAAAAAAAAAGACATGCACGTGTTAGCCCAACCATCAAGGCACACTTTCTAACACATAAACATGAAAAAAAAATGAATAATAGACGGCAATTCCTTACTACGTAGTAATTTTTACAAATATTGAAAAAAAAACAGAAATTGGTAACCGCAGTTAAATACCCAATATACCAATAACTACGTCGTATCTGACAAAAACAAAGTCATGCATGGGTAGCCAGATCATCTAGACACACTTTCCAACACTAAACAAGCAAAAGTTTTACGACACTATTTGGCAATATCTTACGGAAAAATGACTTGGCAAAAAAATGAAAAAAAATGAAAAAGGGGCACTCGCGGTAAAATGGTCCTCGTGGTGATGAACGACATTTTAACTAAAAAAAAAAACATGCACATGGTAGCCAAACAATCCACCAAGACTTTCCACAACTGATAACCTATACAAGTTGCACCATTCTACGACAATTTCATAATACGTAATAACTTTGATAATTATGCAAACTACCTCAGAAGGGTAAACTCGGACGCGAACGACCCCGATGCGTCTCAGAAATCGGGGAAGGAGTACAGCTACAGCAATGCACATCTGGACACTACTAGAGCGTGTAGGGGAGACACCTCCTGCAGGTCGATCACCCACAAATTCAGTCACAGGGGTGAGTCACGTGAGAAAAACCTGTTTTTTTTTGACGCTCGGGGTCGCAAACGACCCACCGTACCTATCCAGGGTTAATAGCATTTAATAACTTTGGACTATTAATATATTGGGCAGTAACACCACTAGCACCATTTACTAATGGCGCTAGAGTTTCAATGATACCATGAACACCGATACCAACATTTCCTTTCTTATATCCACTTTCTACCTCAGCAATGACAGAAAACAAAGCAGAACACAAGTTATTATGGTTTTTATATAATTCCATTTTTTTGTGATGAATTGAAAAATCTCCTTTTCTGTTTTCTTTTTATTATTTGTTTTGTCTGTTAGCTAACTTGTTTGTTTATACGTTGAACTAAAGTAATATTTCAAGTGTGTGCATATTTTATATAAATCAAGAAGTACATAATTTTTAAATTATATTTAAATATTCACTATAGACAATAGATAAAATTATTATTATTATTATTATTATATCAAATATTATTTCCCAATATTAAAAAAGAAAGGAAAAATGAACAATGATAATATTGGTGAAAATGAAACTTATATTACGCCATGTTTTGGGGGGGATATTCAATTTTTAAATAATTTATCAAATTATCTAAATGCGTCTAATGTAAAACAAATTTGCGAAAATTATAACAAACCATATGCAATGAATAATTTTAATCCAAGAACTGGGCGTATTCGTATTGGAATGCCAATCACTAGGCCGAGAAAAATATCAAGAGAGGGTAGTTTAAAAAATTACAAATCAATAATTTTAAAATTCTGTCGCTACAAATTACATCATTATGGAAAAGAATCTCTGATATCACCAGAAATGATTGAAAAATATGTTGACGATCATTAAATAATGGAATAAAACAGTACCAAACTATAGCAACTGAAATTCGCGTTCTTAATAAAAATATTATCGTCCCAACAACGGGCCAAGAAATGGCAAAACCAAAACCCAAATTTTTATGGGGAAACAGTATGCATGCAACAGTACCATTTCCAATAAACCCCAATTTACGCATGGAGAAATTGCTTTATGTATGTTAAGATTATATAAAACTTGTCCCAATAGAGATCACGTACATAAAGCTTTTTTAATATATTATTCTGGATTAAGATCAGCAGAAGCAGATTCTTTAACATTTAGAGATATAGCACAAGGATATTCAAAAGATATGATTATCATACCAGTTAGAAAAGGAAAAGTACGTCAAATGAGAAATGTTGTTTTATTTCAAGGTGCTCCAATTTTATATTACAAAAAACATTTAATCCCATATTTGGCGTTAAAGATTAAAAAGTTGCTAATAGATAATCCAAATAAAGAATCTAAAGATTTTCTAGACACAAAAATATTTGCCGGTTCAAATTCTCCAGCATGTAGAAAGGCATTTCGTAAATGTTTGCAGTGTGCGGTCGATAAATTATTTTTCGAACGAGACCAGGATAACTCTGACGAAGATGATAACAATATTAATAATGACGAAGAAGAAGAAGAAGAAGAAGAAGAAGAAGAAGAAGAAGAAGAAAATAACATAAAAGGGGCAGGGTTACATTCTTTAAGAGCAGATTGGTCAACGCGAACATTAACTTTATTATGTTCGATAAACAAAAATCCATATATCGCTGACAATATGACTGCACGCTTATTGGGACATAGATCCATTAAGTTACTTAATAAACATTATTTAAATCAAGGAAATAGCCTGAATCCCGAAAAGAACCACATTCAATTAATTTTAGAAAAATTTAAAAATTACGTTACAGAAGGCACCGAAAAGATGGTGACTGACGAAAATTATTCTCTGTCTGACAAACCCATCAAAATATTATTCGGTGGTATCAAGTATGGAAATATTGTTAAAGAAATACAAAGAAATAGAAAAAGGAAAAGAATTGGAAATTTAGTAGCGCTAAGTAAAGTAAAAGACGAGTGTTTTATTCTTCGTGAGACAGAGAAAGAAAATTATTGTTATGATGATAACATAAATATAATAGATGATAATGGTGATGATGATGATGATGATGATATTAATAAAAATATTAATAATGATGATATAAAATTTACGAACAAAGAAGACTATTATACCATTAACAATTACGCCAACGATGAGTTATTATTTTCTGGTGAAGATACAGAAAATCTAATTTATATTTAGCTTAAACTATTTTCGAAAATATTTCCATGCTTGATACTAATGATAATAATATTAAATATAATATAACATTACGATTCACCGCTATAATTTGATGTTTTGGGTGTGGTATTAATAGTAAAAGTAGTAGTAGTAGTAGTAGTAAGTTTGAAATGAATACTAATCCTAATCCTAATGATATAGTATGGCCCCTAAGCTTTAATGGCTAACGGAATATGGATATTTCTAGTGATAGTGGATTTTTTTTCACGTGTTATATCGAGACGATGATCATTTGAAAATAAGATTATTATATCGTGCATTTTGGCTTTTTCCTATGTTTGAAATATTAAATTTGGGGTCCACAACCTGGAAAGAATTTATTGATAACGATAAGATTATTGATATAGATTTAAAAGATAATTCTTTGCCTTTCCTCTATGTATTATTATTTGCCATTGATGCTAATATTCGATGGGGCGTTTATTCTAAACAGCGAGAAAATAATATTAGAATTAATGGCAATATCAGCAATATTCCAAAACTAGTGCCTTACGATTTTATTGAAAAATTTTATAAACTAAAAGAAGAATCTGATAATGTAATTGTTTATACTGGATATTTTTGTACAAGAACGTGGGATGTTGTATGTAAAAAGTGTATATATTATACAATTAAACCAAACTGGGTTAGTAGTAGTGGGAGACACGAATTCACAGAATATTTTCACATGAGACGCATTGAAGATTTACCAACATTTAAGTGTTTTGGCAAAGATTTCCATATATGTTTTGGCACAGAAAAAAATTTCCATATACTTGTGTATATACTTAATTATTATCGTCATTATTATTGTAAATACTGTTCACGTCCTTGTTTTCATTTTATCACAGTATCACCTCATTTTCTCTTGGGTGAATTAAAGAAATTTTATATTCATCATAATAGTTTCACATATGTAGAACTTTGTTTTGGAAGATTATATTCAATCTTCTTGGAAGTTTGGCAAAAAGTACAGGCGCCGATGGTTGATGCTATAGTAACCAACAATTTAACTCATGAAATATTTACAAACAATCTTGTTCCTAATACATAAATTTGTTTTTCTTTTTTTTTGTATATATTTGATGAAGAAAGACTTTATTTTCCATTGTTGTTATTGGTGAACTTAATATTTAGAATAAATAGATAATAGAAGAATAAAGAATCTATTATTTTTAATTTTAAAGTTTCTTTATCCAATATTGACATTAAAGTTATTGTTACTCTGCTCTTGTTATCAAAAAAATTTCCTTCTGTTTTTTTTTTTTGTTTTGTTTTGCAGTTTTTTTTTTTTCCTAAAAAGGAATGAATGAAGTTCCCATGAATCAGCATTCAATTGTTCCTACATTTTCTAGTATGTTGGGCCGTAGTAAAATAAGGGGTTTGATGGATTCAGGTTGCCAAATTAATTTCATTTATACGCCTGCTTTAGAAGGTCGGCGTTTCAAAGTTGTTCGTGATAATGTTAACTTATATCTCCGTGGATTGACTGGATCAAAACTCTGTCGTACAAAGATAGTTCAAATTTATGTTAAGATTGGGAAAACAGTGCATGATATACAAGCTTTTTGTCACCCAGATTTAAATTTAGATTCATCGGAAATACCTGGCCTTGGTAAAGTTGTTAAAAGTTTTAGAAATTATGGTTATGAGCTTTTAGATGAGTTTCTTGATGAGGATAAAGAAGACATATCAAACATTCAGTTTATCCTGGGTGCAAATTCAGCGCATTGTCTCTTGGAAAGGGTGGTTAGTTTTGGTCATCGTGGTCAGTGTGTGTACTATGAAACAAAATTTGGCATTATGTTAATAGGAAACATTGAGAAATTAATGGCAAATTTGAAATTTCTCCCTAACCTGCATGATGATACTCATTTACTTTTTAGCTCGGACACTGACGGTAAAGAAAAGGAAGATATTAAAGGGGGCAGTAGTACACACCGAAGAAAAAAGAGGAGGGCTGCTGTCCTTGGTGAGACAAGAACGAGAGATATGTTGAGACTATTATACCATTAACAATTACACCAACGATGAGTTATTATTTTCTGGTGAAGATACAGAAAATATAATTTATATTTAGCTTAAACTATTTTCAAAAATATTTCCATACTTGATACTAATGATAATAATATAAATATAATATAACATTACGATTCACCGCTATAATTTGATGTTTTGGGTGTGGTAGTAGTAGTAGTAGTAATTTTGAAATGAATACTAATCCTAATCCTAATTCTATAGTATGGCCCTTAAGTTTGCCCATAAGTTTTAGTGGCCAACGGAATGTAGATATTTCTAGTGATTGTGGATTTTTTTTTCACGTGTTATATCGAGACTACAATTATTTGAAAATAAGATTATTGAATCGTGCATTTTGGCTTTTTCATATGTTCAAAAAATTAGCTTTAGGCTCCACAACTTGGAAAGAATTTATTGATAATGATAAGATTATTGATATAGATTTAAAAGATATTTCTTTACCTTTCCCCTATGTATTATTATTTACTATTGATGCTAATATTCGATGGAGAGTTTATTCTAAACAGCGAGCAAATAATATTAGAATTAATGACAATATCAGCAATATTCCAGAACTAATACCCGACAATTTTATTGAAAAATTTTATAAACTAAAAGAAGAATCTGATAATGTAATTGTTTATACTGGATATTTTTGTACAATAACGTGGGATGTTGTATGTGAAGAGTGTATGCATTATACAATTGAACCAAGCTGGGTTAGTAGTAGTGGGGGCACAAATTCACAGATTATTTTCACACGAGACGGATTGAAGATTTACCAATACCTAAGTGTTTTGGCACAGAAAAAAATTCAATATATTTGTGTATATAATTAATAATTATCGTCATTATTATTGTAAATACTGTTTACGTCCTTGTTTTCATTTCACTACAGTATCACCTCATTTTCCCTTGGGTAAATTAAAGAAATTTGATGAATATTATTCTTGTTACAAATATATATATTATTTTAAAGAATTATATTCAGGCTTGGTTAATACTATAGTAATCAACAATTTAATCCACGAAGAGGACGAACAAGAAATAATTACAAAAGATCTTGTTCCTAATACATAAATTTGTTTTTCTTTTTTTTTTGTATATATTTTATGAAGAAAGTCTTTATTTTCCATTGTTGTTATTGGTGAACTTAGTATTTAGAATAAATTGATAATGGAAGATAAATTTCATACACATTGGCCATTAAATTTTGGTGGTGAACACAAAGTAAACATTTCATGTGATCGTGGATTTTTTTTTCGTGTGCTATATCAAGACGACAATCATTTGAAAATAAAATTAAGGCCGTGTGCAGTTTGGCTTGGTTTGATATTTGATAAATTGTATTTAGATCCCCGGTCTTGGAAAAACTTCATCGATAATCTGATTATTACTTTTAATTTTGAGGCGGAGTCTATATCCCTTCCATATGCAATATTATTTACAGTTGATGCTCATATTCGATGGAAAGTTTATTCTAAAACACTACAACCAGAAAATAATAATAATGACAACACCATCGATATTTCAAAATTAACATATTATGACTTTGTGAAAAAGTTTTATAAGATAAAAAAAAGGTCTGATGATAATGTAATTATTTGTTCTGGATGTGTTTGTGAAAGTACTGGGAGAGTTATTTGTAAAGAATGTATACGTTATGTATCTGATCCGGGCTGGGTGACTGGGCCCGATAGATACCACGATTATTTTTGTGTAAATATAATTGATAATTTCAAGCCACTTCTGGATATTACTGAAAATTGGGAAGAATTTAAAGGCTATTTTTGTTCTATTTGCATGCGTCCGTGTTTTTATTGCACATCAATATCAGCAAATAATGTATAAGGATATTCAGCCCGTGGGTTCTTTTAAGAATACTTTTGATAACAAACCCATCGAAGAATTAATTGATAAAATAATAACAAACAATTATATTTATGATAGAAAAAATAAACGCCGTTTTAAACAAAGACATGCTTCAAAATAAAAAAAAAACCTTTCGTTCATTATTCTTTTTTATTTTTATGTATATTACTTTCTTGAGAAAACACTATTCCCGCGCGTTGTGTTAGAGTTAATCAGACTGAAAATATATCAATTTTATATTATATATTTGAGTATGAATATTATCATTTCAATGTTTTCATTATTGTGATAGTAGTTAGTAATCTTGAGTGTTTTTTTATTCATTTTATTTTGTTTAATCATCACAATACCCCACCATGTAAAAGGAAACAGACTTATTTGGCAATTGTTTAATAAAAATAAAGTAATTGTATTTATATTTAGTCGTTTTATTTATATCATTATACTTATGATAACCACACAAATAGAATTATTCTAATTTACAACTTTTACAACAATGACGAATTTCTATCAATTCATCAGAAATTTTTGAAATTGAAGGGGCCTGTTCTAAATAATATTCACTTTCATTTGTCCTCTTACATTTAAAACAAATTAGTTCTTTTGTACGTTAATTTTTTTTTCTTTGAGTATTAAATATTTTATCGGAGTGTTCGTTTTATCATTCATTGTTATTGTTTTATTCAAAATTGGTATATACGGCGCCAGGTTTTTTAAAATTTTATTGTTATTCATAAATATAATCACTATCAGCTTATATTGATCGTAATCAAAATTTATTTGTATATATGTATACATATATATTATTTTTGTATTCATTTTAATGAACCAAATTTATATGAAATTTAATAAAAAAAAAAATTTTATCAAGAAATAGTTTTAAGCATTTTCAATTAAATATGCGTGTATGTACAATATCATCTTTTTCAAAAGCCAAATTGATTAATAATATATTTAAAAAATGGATACGCTTATTAATATTTGTGGATTACCTGAGGTTATTTTGTTTATATCCCCTTTAATACTTTCCATTATAATTGGGGGCTCTAGTATCTATAAAGTTTTATTCTTTTTATTGTTGTTGTATATTATCTTAGGAATTATATTATTTATTAATACATATAAAATTTTCTTCGCGAGATTAGACTTTAGTAAGAAGGGCGATCATATTTCCGGACAATCAATGTACGCTTGGTATTTTGTTAATAAATTACAAGAAGAAAAAAATAGTATATTCGACTCTGAACTAAAATCTATTACAATATCATATTCCCCCTATTTCAATCACGCAACATTTTTTAAAGAAGACTTAAAACAAATGATCGATGAAACTTTCAATAAGGAATTTCAGGAAAGAAACGTATCCGAGGATTCAGTTGATCAAAAAGATGAACTTTTACAGGCCGATAAATTTGATGAAAAAATTCCAACCACCGAGGGCAATTTATTACAAGAAAACAGAGATGTTGAAATAATAGATAATTAATAACTTGCTCATTAATTTTCATTTTTGTAGGATATTTACCAAAAAAAGCTGACATATTAGTGTAAAAACATAACTATATTCATATGTTATATTATTATTATTATTATTATTATTATTATTATTATTATTATTACTATTATTATTATTAAATACGTAAAAATTTTCATCATTTTTAATAATATAAGGTTAAAATATAGCATAGATTGAACAAGTAATATTTGTTATATTCATTTGACTATTCAGTTTTTTTCATATATATTGTTGGTTCCAATGAAGAAATGGGGTGATTATTATTTATAGTCCATATAATATTTTCGTTATTGTCTCTATTTGGACACGACAATGATTCATTTATAGAGAAAATGTTATAAGAATTTTCAATTTTGAAATTTATTTTTTTTATTACATTAAATGATAGTTTTTCTGTATATTGTTTTTATTTTTTTTTATTTTTACAAGGCATAAGAGACGCCGCCGCCTCCTCCTCTGTCCCTCCTTCACAGACGCATCCTCCACAGGCAGACAGTGCAAGTGACAAACGACCAGAACCACCAAAACATCGAATTGGCGATAATATATCTAAAAAATTAATCCACTTATTAATATTTGTGGATTACCTGAGTTTATTTTGTTTATATCTCCTTTAATACTTTCCATTATAATTGGGGGTTCTAAACCCTATAAAGTTTCATTCTTCTTGATGTTGTTTTATATTATCTTAGGAGTTATATTATTTATTCATACACATGAAATTTTTTTCGCGAGATTAGACTTTAATAAGAAAGGTTGTTGTCCATTTTCCGGACAATCGATGCATGTTTTGTCTATTGTTAATAGATTACAAAAAGAAAGAATTAGTATATACAACCCTGAACTAGAATCTATTGAAATGTCATATTTGAATCACGCAACATTTTCTAAGGAAGACATAAAACAAATAATTAATAATTTTTTAATATAAGGCTGAAATATATTATAGAGTGAACAAGTAATATTTAGAAAATTGTTTCGTGTTTGGGTCAGGTGGACTATTTTTTGAAATATTAAGTTCAAGATTCAAATTACAATCTAGATAACATGAATTGATATCAATCCATGGTTTTGATTAAGCATTTTCAATTAGATATGCGTGCACGTACAATATTATCTTTTTTCAAAATCTATATTAATTATTCTTTTTCCCTATATCCTCTGCGTAAACATAAAAAAATAACCTGACAATATAAAGAATATGATAATATATCTAAAAAATGGATACACTTATTAATATTTGTGGATTACTTGAGGTTATTCTGTTTATATCTCCTTTAATACTTTCCATTATAATTGGAGGCTCTAGTATCTATAAAGTTTTATTCTTGTTGTTGTTGTTGTATATTATCTTAGGAGTTATATTATTTATTAATACATATAAAATTTTCTTCTCGAGATTAGACTTTAGAAAGAAAGGTTGTTGTCCATTTTCCGGACAATCGATGCACGTTTTGTCTTTTGTTAATAGATTACAAGAAGAAAAAAATAGTATATTCGACTCTGAGCTAGAATCTATTACAATATCATATCCCCCCCATTTGAATCACGCAACATTTTCTAAGGAAGACATAAAACAAATGATTGATAAATTTTCATTTTTATAGGATATTTACCAAAAGAAGCTGACATATTATTGTAAAAACATAACTATATTTATATGTTGTATTATTATT
Organism: Palaemon carinicauda; assembly: GCF_036898095.1. Taxonomy (NCBI): domain Eukaryota; kingdom Metazoa; phylum Arthropoda; class Malacostraca; order Decapoda; family Palaemonidae; genus Palaemon; species Palaemon carinicauda. Next base: position 51,054,155 of record NC_090744.1, on the reverse strand, counting down.
ATTAAACATGTAAAAATTTTCATCATTTAATATAAAATAATTTTGTCTAATAATATAAGGTTGAAATATATCATAGACCGAACAAGTAATATTTTTTATATTCATTCGACTATTCAGTTTTTTCATATATATTGTTGGTTCCAATGAAGAAATGAGGTGATTATTATTTATAGTCCATATAACATTTTCGTTATTGTCTCTATTTGGACACGACAATGATTTATTTATAGAGGGAATGTTATATGAATTTTCAATTTTGAAATTTATTTTTTTAACTACATTGAATGACAGTTTTTCTGTATATTGTTCTTTTTTAATTTTTACAAGGCAAGTAATTTCACCATCATTTATAATTGGGTCACTTGATAAATTTGTCACCATACATTTATTTACCCCAATTCTTTTAAATTGATTCTTAGAAAATTGTTTTGTGTTTGGGTCAGATAGATTATTTTTTGAAATATTAAGTTCAATAGTCAAATTACAATCTAGATAACATGAATTGATATCAATACATACTCCACAGATAGTAAAAAATGGTATATTTTCTGGTAAGTTTAAGATATGATTGGAACTTTTTTCAGTAATTGGATTTCTTGACATCCAAGAGGGGTTATGAATATGATTGAAGATTGATATAAATGGAGGTTTTTTTATAGTACTCATTGGTGCCAATCTCCAAAAGTTCATTAAACAGTATATTGGATGAACCATCGCCAAAGAGAAAAAAATTTTCATGATCACAATTGTTTTTTGTAGAAGAGATGGTTATGTTTTATTAGAGTAATGATCTTCTTCGGCTTATATAAGATATTACCTAAGTAAAAAAATGAATGGTGTTTTTGTTGATAACAACGATGTAAGCAGTATTAGTAGCACCAGCACCGATAGTTATGAAGAATCTATGAATGATTATGATTATTATTATGATTATTATTATGACAATAATAACACAAACAAAATAAAAAAAGAACCAAAAGAGAAAAATGAAATAGATTTTGTCAACGAATCTTTATTTTTATCAACGCCTAAACGAAAAAATGAAATTACCAAAGATTATCATAGTAAGTCACACGAAACACTGACGAAATTTTCATCGCCACATAATAGTTTTTGGTGGGACCAAGGTGACATACCTATATCACCAAATATAAAATATAATCATGACGATAATTATTATTTTCCTTCTGTGAATATTAATAATTGGGCACCACACAAAAAAGAAATTCTAAATGTAATAGACATATATAATGCAAATTCTATTATCTATAATGCAAACATTATAAGTTTTAAGAAAATTTGTGAAATGTTTGATGAATATAAATCAGATTCTATAGAGAACTTAAAAGCATTTTATATGGACATAATATTTACCATTATTGAAATGCTTGAACAATTAACGAGAATACAACCTAATCGTCATTATAATTTTCCGAAAATCTTTGCTACTACAATCTTAAAATCAATTCAAAAAAATTTGACTATTCGTAAACATAAAGACATTATTCAGTTAAAAGCATTACGCTCGTATATCTCAGACGCTGAAAATTATTTGACATATCAAGGCAAGATTTTATTAGATTGCCTATATCAAATAATTTTTATTTCCAGCTGTTTAACTTTTCACGAAAGTGCAATTAAACAATGGTCTATGCCTTCACGACTCAGCAAACATACCGACAAACAAATAAGGGAATATAGTAATTTTGTTGATATAATCATTTCAAACTTTAAAAACATGGATGTTATATATCAAGTTATGAAAGTCGCACAATAAATTTCACCATTCTTTTGTGTTGTTTTTATTTGTTTGGTGTTTTAAGAGAAAACTTAAAAATAATGATTCTTATCCTCATATTCAATTGTTTTTAGTTGATATAATAGAATTATCTTTTTTTTTTTAATTCTACAATAGATGATGATGATAACGATAATTTAATAACATTTTATTTTACTTTCTATTAAATGTCATTATATTAAAAAAATACATGCTTGGATGGATTTATTTCATTATAAGTTATAATATGGCATAAAAGCATTATTTAGTGTGTTATCTATATTCGCAGAATTTTCAAATGGACGAAGTATAAATTGTTGTTGGGGCGTTGGTGAAGGAACGAAGGATGATGATGTAGATGGAAGAGTTATATCTTCTATAACCATATAACCATTTTCGTCTACTTCATTTTTTGAAACATCGGGGAACCTTGTCATTTTTATTTCTCTTTCTTCTTCGTCTTTCTTCCCTCTAATTATTCTGGGTGGTTTTTGTTGTTGTTGTTGTTGTGGTGGTGGTGGTGTTGACAGCGGCGGTGGCGATGGAAAAAATGAAGAAACGTGGGGGGAAAGGCAAGGGGATAGTGGGGGGGTTGGCATACACGAAGAAGAGGAACGCGATTTAAAGGAAAGGGTCTTACGATTATTGTCTGTTTGATTCATATCAACATAAAACACAGAAGAAGCTTTATCTGGGGAATGAGGATTATTATTATATTGAAATGATGAAAAATATTTGGGGGAACCAGAAACAGCAACACGGGGGGTGATACAACAATCATTGTGGATGGGGGAGGATGGAGTTGGTAATTGTTGGGTCTCCAATTGATTTATAATAGATGATTTGTTATTTTTTTTTTTTGTTTTTTCAATTTTTCTTTACTGACAAAAAATCTAGATTTTGGATAATCAACCAAAAATAAAATAATCGTAGTAAACATTAATACTGCTTGCACCATCAAACACAACAAACAGAGATAGAAAATATTTTTTATCCAGAAAGGATAGTCTGTAATATCATTGGTTTTGTTTTCTAAATAATTATAATTGTTGCGGTTCCAAACATTTTCATTGCATAATATTATTGGTATCAATTTTGTATTGCACGTTGATAATTCAAATGGGTCAATATTAAAAAAAGATGATTTATTTTTTTCTTCTGTAATGATCAGATATTGGCTTTTAGAAAAATTTTCTTCTTTGTTTTTATATAGTTTGAAATGATGATCCTCCCCTTTAATTTTGATAGGGATTTGAACAAAAAAGAGAAGCACGGTATTATTAACCCTTCGAACACTGTCTTTGAAAATGTATAATATAATAAAAATTGGTCTGGATTTGGAAATGCTACGGGGCCATAATGTTTCTTTAAGCTCGTTTTTCCACGCATATGAAGTAAAAATTTTTTCATTTCCACAAATGGTAAAAAAAATGAAGATACATGTCCGTTCATCATAATGTTTACTTCATTGATGAGTTGGTATACAAGAGTGATTGTTTGTTGAATAGAAAAATATAATACATTTGCATCTTTATATGTTATTAAATTTGAACAAGGTAGGCTCAGAAGAGCATTAATTTTTTCTATGTTATCAAGCACCAAAGACCCAAAATCTGAAAATGATTTAGAAAATAATATATGTCCAGGATAATTTGGAAATTCCACCCACCCCCTTTCTTTGCTTGATTGTTTTATATAATCCTATTTTTCATAATGATTGAAAATCAAAGTTTTATCATCGCCACCATCAAACCCGCGATTAACAACGTCTGTGCCATTAATAGTTATTATTAAATTATTCAAATGATTAATTTGCCTTTCAAATTGGGAATATGTTATAAAGGAGTTGTTTAATTTACCTTGACATTTTTCTAGTTTATTTCTTACGTTATCGGTTAATCCGGCAACCAAGTTATTAATATTATTATTATTGTATGGTATTATTAGGAAGTAACCGTTATCATCGATAAAAGTTACATTTCCTAGATACTGAAAATTATTATAATTTTCTTCGATATATTTTAAATAATTGTAATCTTGCTGTTCACTGTCATCGTGACACGTATTCAATGCAATGTTATTTGATAATAATAACAATACAAATAGTATAAAGGCGTGGTCTAATATTCCCTTTCTTTCAGACATTTTTTATAATCATATATTAATGTTTCAATTTTTTAATTACCAAAATTTTCAAACTATCATTTTCAAAAAATTTATAATAAATGATATTAATTTTCATTAGAAAAAAAACTGCCACAATTGCCACCCAAAACTGTTATACTGTGCATGTATAAACCAATCAGTCAGTATGAAATGAAGCGCCAGCTCATCTATTTATATTATTCTGATATTGAATAACTAGCAAAAAAAATATATAGACAAAAATAAAACGTAGTTATCCACCCAATAATACTAAATAAGACATACACACCTTTTTTATATTAAAAAAAAATTCAATTTCTTTTATAAAGATAAGAAGACACTTTTATTACATGCAGTGGTTTTGATTTGTGATATAATTATATATGTCAATTTTTTTGTTTTTAAATGCTTCATATGTAGTTGTAATTTTTTCAATTAATTGCTCTAATAACAGAAAATTTTCCTGTTTAGCCTTTTCATTGTTCATGAAATATAATTTCAACAATTCAAACAAAAAATGTAATAATATTGTGGTATAACAAAGTTCTGTTCCATTTTCATTATCATTTTTAATTTTTGAATCTGTGTTGGTGGTGAAATCAAAAAATTTGTTTATATTTTGAGCTTTTAAAATTATTTCCATGAAATTACAAGCATTAACTAAAAATAACAGCTTCGTATCGGCCGAAATATTTTGTTTGGGGTTTTTAAAAAAACCATCAAATTTATCAAAAATATAATCTTTATCCTTTTCCCCAAGAAAGTTAATATTATTATTGATTAGAAAAACCAGTTCTTCCTTTTGATTAACATTCAGAAAACATTCGCAAATAAAATTACATATTTTTATTAGTTGCTCGGGAGGATTAGAATTGTAGATGTGTTTGAAGTTTTTGTAATATTTTTCGCTTTCCTTAGTCCAAAATCCTCCTTTTTTAAATGGTTCAATCATATAACGTTCAATTTCACATAAAACGTCTTTTGCTCGTTCATTTTCCTTTGAATTCCTATTTTTTTAATTTAGAGTGGAAAACTACCAAGATGTTTTTGTATTAATAGTTATCAGCCTTCTTACTTATATAACATTTTATATATATTATATTGAAATATATATGTAAAGTATATACGGCAATGAATAGCTAAATTCAAAGATTTGTGGTTATCACGATAATTTATTTAAACCACCAAAAATACGATACAAATATTTATATAAAAAAAAAATAATTGATATACAATAAATATAGGAAACATAAAAATGTCAAAAAATAGGACGAAGAATGATAAAAAGAAAGGTTGTTATACTACACATAAATAAAAAGTTTGACATGTTCAATTCTATCATTTTCCCGGTAATACTATTAGGCCTACATTTGACACAAGTTGCTCTTTTCATATAATCAATAATCAGTTCTTTGTCCATATCAGGTTGATTAGAGGACACTGTTATAAGATTTTGGGAGTGTTTACATTTTACACATTTCAAAGTATAATACACACGATATCTTGTTCCACCAACGAATATTGACCGACAAACATCGACAAATAAAATTAATTTACTATCAAAATTTACAGCTGCAACATTACAGGATTGGAAACTCATATCAACAAAACTTAGTATATCATTATTTTTTACTAAATCTAATAAATGTTTATTATGCTGTTTTCTGTCGTGATTTAAAAACCTTTCAAAACTAAGATCGGCCGCAATATAAATGGTGGCCAAAGAATTGAGAACCTTTTCAAAATCTTTACATTTTTCTGTGGCTTCGTTTTTTTGGGTAACAGGAAAGTCCGCTTGCTTGATATTTTGGCTCATTTTTTTTTGTATTCTGGGTGCAATGACAGAATACTACTACTACTGCTGCTGCTGCTGCTACTACTACTACTACTAGGGTTAACTAATGCCAAGTTCTAAAATCTGTGTTACGTTTGTTTTTATTTATATTTTACCATAATTTAAAAAAAATTAGTTGCCGAATTATTCTTCATGAAATATACCTATTTTATAAATAACCATTATAACAGAATAATTTGAAAATTAAAATGTTTTCTTACAGATGATATGAATAATCAATAATATTTTAAGGTGAAGGGTATAAAATTATTAATGGTCATTGAAAATATTTTCTTAAAAATATCATCATTTTGTAATTCATTGAGTTTTTTAAATTCACTGCTCCGATTTTTATAATGATTCCATGAGCTCATTATTTGATGCTCGATTGGTATAATACCCTTCTCATCATCATCATTACCATCATTTTCACTCGTTATATTACTTTTTGTATTTTTGTCATAGGGTGGGCGTTTCGTTTTTTCTTCTGTGTGTTGATATTTTTCGTGGTTGTTGCTTGTATATTTTTCCTTTTTGATAGTTTTATTACTTTCATCACAAAGTTTTCTTTTTTTGTTTCCTTGGATGCAATTGTAATAATACCGTTCGAAAGATCTATCTGTTGTTAAACTTGAAGCTTTGTCTAACATGCAATATGCTGGGTGCTTATCCATATAAATCTGAGAGGCATATCGTACTCTAGTTAAAGCTACAAAATATAAATTCCGCAATAAATCCCAATGAGAATCTGTTTCTAAATCAATTCCCACTTTGTATTTTAAAGTTTTTCCTTGTACACTATGCGTGGTTAAAGCATAACCGAGTGTTATAGGAAATTGTTTGATGATTAAATAACCTGCGCCAGTTATGTGTTTATTTTTCAAATATTGCGTTTCAAATGAATGCCTATTTAATTTGACAATGCTTTGATGATTATGTTCATCGTTGTTATCATTATTATTATTATTATTATTATTATTACCAACCTCATCTAGTTTTTTCACTATAATGGCATCTACGTCATTAGTTTCATTGGTTAAAATTTTACACACTTTTAAAGACATTCCTTTTACAAGTCCACTAGATAAAATATTCGCCCGGCAAATACATATAGTTCCCTTTTTTATTTCTAACACTGAATCAATACCTATATTTGTGTATACATCATAATTCTTGGGAATTCCTTCATCTATTATTGCTGGAATTTTATATATCATACCTTCTCCTTCCTTTTCTAATCGGTAAACATTTTCTTCGCGTCTTTTTTTTTGTTTGTGGCTACGATTAATACTTTTCTTGTGTCGGGGCATAATTTGTAGTCACTTAATGTTCCACCAATTTTTATATTTTCCCTAAAATAATGTATCTTATTTATTAGTGTCATTTTGTCTATACAGTTTTCGTTTTCTAAAATATCACTAAAGCATGTGATGAATTCTTTAAATATACTTTCATTGTGGCTCGCAAATCTTTGTTGGGTTTTTAAGCAATGTACATTTATTTGATCGTGTTTTCCCCAATCAACATCATAACAACTCTTTAATTTTAATTCTGGTGATACGGGGGTAATTGATTTTTACCATAAAATAATATATATATAGTTTGATTTATGGGAAACGCACAAAGTAATAAAGCGAATGATAGACTTGTTATTAAAGAGCCTTCATCTATTAAGACAACATATATATGGTCGTTCCTAAAATTGTGCTTATAATATTGCATTAGGCGTTTGAGACCAACGACTTCAATTATATTTGATATCAACTTATCAAGCGAAGAATTTTTAAGGTTGCTTCTTATTTCTTTTCCGCATTTTTCAAATTTCTCAGCCACATTTTCATCAATTTTGAAGTTACCGATGCCCAAAATATCAAAACAAAAGGATTTAATAGCTTGATTAATTGTAATTCCCCTTTGTTGTAGCGCTATGTAATTATTTGGTGCTACAACTGCTAAATTTATCTTGTATCGGAGACCATTCCCATAAAATTGACAAAAAGCATTAATATTATTTTGCAAAAATGATTTTCCCGTCCCCGGGAGTCCGTGGCATGAATATATTGATAATTCATTAAATAGATTATTACATACCTCTTCATTATTATTATTATTATTATTATTATTATTATTATTATTATTATTTGAAATTTTTAATGCAATGTTATCCAGTGCTTGTATAAATAGGTCGTAAAAACATATTTGATCCTAGGACATGATACTTTTACATTTGTTTATAATTTTCAATTCATTACAACCCAAATCCTTTATAATTTCTTCAAGGGAATTATATTTACTGGTTTCATATAATTGTAAAATTAACGTTTCAAAAATACATCGCATTATTAAATAAAGATATAAGTAAATGAAATTAGTTTTAAAATATTATAATATATATATAAAAAAACTATAAATATAATTATATATTAAAAGCCAAATTGATTTAATCTTGTGTTTTTATGCATTTTTGTCCAGAATAATCCTTTTTAGAAATATTACATTTGTTCAATAACGTTTCAAATTTGTTTACATCCGTTAGAACATAAATTATACCGTGGATACCACCACCCATAGGAAATGTTGCTACAACACCAAAATATGTATATATATCATTGCGTTTAGCTCGAAAAACACACTTATATCTTTCATATAAATCATTTGTTTTATAGTCACTATAATAGTATACTCTATCAATAAATAGGGGGTGTATCTTTAACGTCAAGATATTAAAATTAATATGCGGAAAGGGGTCATTACTCTTCAAATTACCATCGCTATTATTATCAGGATCAATAAATTCTTTTAAATAAAATGATTGATACCATAACATCATCTTTATGTTTTCTTGTTTTGTTTCACTCATTTCTATACGAGATCGAATGTTTTTTTGATTTAACCGATGATATTTAGAAATAATATCTTCATCGTTAATGGAAGAAAAGTATTTTTTATCGTTGGTTAATATTATTTCTCCAATACAATAATTCTGTGGCGGTGGTGTATAATAAAAAAACCCACCGTAATATAACACTTTATTTTTGTAATTTAAATTGAAAACAAACCTAAGTTTATTAAATTCATTATTTTGGTGGAACAGTTCAATTTCATTAATATTATTGAATAAAAACTCAAATGATAATACTTCATAGTAATACCAATATATTCTCTCATTCCATGGAATAGCAATTTTTATTTTGGCTACATTATTGAATGAGTCTAAATACCTGGCATCTTTAAAAAACTTATTTAAGCCATCCTTAAATTCACCTAGATTCATTTTTTTTATATTAAAAAAATATGGCAGATGGAATGATAAACAATGGTTTACAAGAACACGAATTGAAATACATCGATTTACAAGCCCTAATAGATAACTTCAATTTTGATGAAGAATCATATAATGAAAATTTTCAGATTTTTGAAAACCAGATGATGGGCAATTCAGATATTGACGGTCAAACGTTGGATGAGACGTTACTACCAATTTATAATAATGATAATATTAATATTATCAATAACCAAGACATGAATATTGTAACGGATACGACAGAAAGCCACGGAGAAATAAATCAGCAACCAAAACTTCAACTATTAGAGGGGATGGGCATGAAAATTAATTCAACTCCACCACAACCAACACCCAAAATCATCAAGGGTAAAGACATGAATAAAATGCAAGAACTTTTTAAAAGTGAAAACAACTTAACAAATTTCCCCTCAAAACCTAATGGTGCTTCCAATGAAAGCAGCACTCCAAACCCCAACAGCCCCGGTAGTAGTAGTAGTAGTAGTAGTAGTAGTAGTAGAAGTAGTAGTAGTAGTAATGACAATTTTGAATCCTTTGAGCAACCACCCTTAATATATAAAGACCAAAAAAACAATATAAAATATCAAATTATGCAAACACTTCATGGCAATAAAAGCAAGAACATTAACAGAAACAACAATGAAAATAATTTACAAAATAAATATTCATTTCAACAACCAAATAAAAATCAATTACAATTAGAGGAGAATACATCAACCGCCACTTCTATTTCTCAAAAAGAAGGAGATGAAATAAATTCGTCTTTGTATAAACAAATTCATCATCAACAACAACAACTACCACCACCACAGAAGCAAAAACCCACACAACCCACACAAATGACCAAACAACCAAGAGAACTAGTAAAAAGAAAATTTGATGATGAAAATGACGATGATATTGTATATCCTTTGGATAAGAAGAAACCCAAAAGTGATTCAGTTAAAAGCAATCGGTTATATATTGCAAAAAAATCTATGAAAGATGATAGTAGTAATCGACAAAGATATTTTTATCCTAATCATATTGCTTTATCATCACCAAAAAATAATCATAGTCCTAAAGATGGTGGAACCGAGTATTATCTATTTAAGAGATCGACAAAAAATACTCCCATACAATTATCTAGTTTATAGGTAATTTTTTCAGTTTAACATATAAGAATATTTTCTCTTAGGGAAAAAATAAGAAATAAATTTTTCACATCAATTTTTTTATTAATAATAATAATACATAAATTATTATAAATAACAATAATGACTTTATTTAATGATAATGATAATAACATAAACATTTTTGAAACAAATATACATACCCCAAATACCACAATTAAACAATAAAAATGAAACAATTAAACAATAGAGCTCTTCTTTCTTCTTGTATAATACTTTTTGTGCTTGTTGTCATTCTGGTCACTGTCATTAAAAAAATCATTTTTACATAGAATTTTATTTTTTTGTGTTTTTGTGTTATTTATATGACAAAGCCCCTTTAAACATACTCGTTGTGCTTTGCGGCAAGGACATTTTAGTGTTACACATATACTTTGACATTTACAACCATTAAACATTGTCCCTTCTTCGTGTTGTACAACGGTTCTTAAAGGCATTGATACCTTTTTAGAAAATAGAAGAGGAGGTAGAGGAGGAGGGGGAGGGGGGGGGGGAGTATTATTAATCTTCATAATAACATTTGTATTTTCTATTATTCTTTCCATATTTTCACATTTTTCAATTGTCGAGGGAGAAAATAGATTTTTAATTATAATATTCTTATTCAATGATGCAATTCTATATATATTTATATCTGGTAAATATTCAACAATTTTTCCTAACATATTATTAAAATTCATTTTATGAACTTTATCAACTTTGGGTATATAAATTTTAACAATAGTCCCTGGGTGGTATATTTCTAAATTATTACTCTCAATATTATTCTCGCTTACCGTAGCGGCGTGTTTCATGTTGGTGGATATTTGTTTTCTCAAAATTCCTAGCCGCTCTGAATTATCGGAAATTTGATTTGATTCTTGGAGTGTGTCCATTTCTTCTTCGTTAATAAATTGTTCTTCTTGATCTTCTTGTTCTTGTTCTTCTTCTTGTTCTTGTTCTTCTTCTTGTTCTTCTTCTTCTTCTTCGTTAATTCTTAATGAAATAGGGGGGTTTTGTCCAAATACTGCAAAATACGGAGATTATCCAATTGTACGGTTTAAAACATTATTTTTTTGCATTTGTACAAACGGTAGACCCTTTACCCAATTTATATTTTGATTATCTGCAATCCCACATCGCATCATTTGTTCAATATCTTGGTTGGATCTTTCAACCGATCCTTGAGATTCGGGGTGTCTGGGCCTTCCTTTAACAATGCTAATGTTGGGCCATATTTTATTTAATTTATCAGTAAAGTTAAATTCGCGTCCATTATCTGATTGCAAAATTTTTGGACAACCAATTGTAGTGAAGATATCTATTAAAATATTAACAACAGATGTTACATCTTTATTAACCAATGGTCGCAGAATGCAGAACTTTATCAAATGGTCTTGATAATTTAGAATATATCTAAATTCACAAACATTTATTGTCGACATGTCAATTAAATCAACCTGGCCCCTCTCACCAAAACCATTTGATATGATTGGATTAATTTTGTTGTTGTTTTTAGATGAAATATTTGATCTTTTCTTCAAACAATTATTACAAAGAAAAATGAATAAATGAACTTGATACAAAGAAATATTAATTATGCCATTTGTTTTAAGATTAAGTAGTGTTCTTTTTTCGCCCCCGTGTCCACAATTTATATGAGATTTGAAAATATTATCCCATATTTCTTCTACTGGAATAAGATATGAAGAAGAAGTAGGGTAACGAGGGTTACTTGATTTTTTTTTAATCAATCTTTCCTTACCCGCGATAACTCCAGTTTTATAGTTCCGCAACAGATAATAAGACATTGCTGGTTTTGTACGATGATTCAATTCACTTTCTTTAATTATCCTTATATATTTATCCAATACTTCATTGTTTACCATCGATCTAGATAGTATTTGTTTTGTGTTAGAATTTCTGGTTTCTTTCCCTCTCCAAAAATACTTTTTTTCGAGCTTCTGATAGAAGATTTTCTTTTTTTCATCATAATTGGTTGGCATTTTGGTGTTGGGTATTTATCAATTTTTGGGTCTTCAAAATAATTCCATGGCACGTCGGGTACCTAAAAAAAAATATACTTATATATATATGTGTGTAATCACATAAAAGCAGACTACTCGTTAATACTTATCATACTTGTTTTGGAATTTATATCGCATTTTCAAAAACAATGTTTAACCAAAGAAAAAATAATAAAAGTGTCATAATAAAATAATTATTGCGTGATATGGTAATCAAATCTGATGATTCTGATGTTTTGGATTTTGAATATATTCCAAAATCATTCACCGAAAAAAATGGATATTTTTCAATAAGAAGACTAAGAGAAATTCAAAAAAATATTTTTGAAAGAACTTTGAATGAACTATATGAAAATTCCAAAGAAAAATTGGTAATTATGACCAATTCCACCACCCGCAATTTAAAATTTTTTAAATTACACGATAATATTACTAAAATGATATTTCGATCAATAGAGGTTAATTGTAGATTGATATCTCATTTTGATGGAACAAAAACTAATATAAGCGAAAATGCACCATCAAATACAAACTTGAATAGGATAAGTAATATCAAATTTAAAGGAGACCTTCAGATATTGATTGAAAATTTACTAAATAGATGCCTAAGTGATATTTTGAGTGTTACTGATTATGACAAAAATGCAATAAGAATGAATTACGCCTCGGTGTACGTCCCACTTGGTTGTAAGAATTATTGTACACTTCCGTGTAAAAATATAGAAAAAAAAATAATGGAATCTGATGCAAACGTTTCTAACCTATTTTCATTACACAATAATAATTTAAAAGATTTATTTCAATCAAAAGATACAAATATATGTTTCTTTAAAAGACAACCCATTGGAAAAACATTTATTCCTTTTATAAACAGAAATAATAAAGAAAATAACAAAGATAGAATAACCAAGGATAAAACCAATAGTGATGATGATGATGATGATGATAATAGAGCTGATGAATACGACTTTTATTCTAACAACAAACAAAATGATCTATCTTATGAATATTTTAGTCAAGATATAAACCCAGAAAACGATTATATATTTGATAATTGTTATGTTAAAGCTACTCAAAATATGAAGGAAGATTTAGAGGCGTCTATTTTAGGAATATATAATCTCGAGGCTTTTAATGAAAACGAAAATTTTTTGTCTAGTATAGGTAATAAATCGTGTACAGCACTGATGGACTTTCAGCTAGAAAAAATTGGTATCAGCCATGCTGGATTTAATTTATATCTAAATCTAAGAAATGTAAATTGTGCGCCAATATTTTATACAAATATTACAAGTGAAAATCTATTACCTTCGGTTGATGAATATCTCATAAATGAAGTTAAAAATAAACCAGAATATAAAAAATATTTAATTGATAATAATATTGTCAAAAAAATTAATATTTGTAATTGGGTTATTAAGAATGAAATTGAGTCAAGCGACGATGAAAATGAAATATCATCGAGCGACAATGAAAATGAAATATCATCAAGATTTTGTATTGATAATGATAATGATGATGAAGAAGAAGAAGAAGAAGAAGAAGAAGAAGTTTGCAGTCAACCGAAAAAGCGAAAGACCCAATAAAAACCTCATTATTTTCAATCGACATCATTTCATCAATAAATTAAATGAATTAGTTCCAGTTCGATGAGGGATACACATAATTGTTGAACTAATAAAACTACATAGATTATCACGCAATTGATTTTCGGGTGATATTTTAATTAAATAATTCTTTACATTTTCAAATGTATATTTCTGTAATACATTACAAGGAAATTTCATTCCTTGGCGGTTGATTGGATTATATCGATTACCCGTCAAAATGCCCACAAGATGAATAAGAATGAGTGTTGCATTAATGTGTGGATTATTTTTTTCGATTTTTATATATAACAAATTACTAAGATTAATAATACTAGTGATGTGTCCTAACCATTTATCAACATTTCTTATGTCTGTTGAATATACCAAATATAATTGTTTATTATTGCTAATTAATCTACATACATCAAATAACCACATTGGTATACCAGGAAAAACTGGATGGTTGATAACTAATCCATATCTTTCAATACCATCACTTAGCATATAACTAACATAAAATTTACTTTTTCTACAATCAATGAAATGGGCTATAATTGAAAACATATTAATATCTGCTATAAAAATATCATCATATTTATATTTGGAACCAAGAATTGTTTCAATAAGAATATTATCATCGATTAGATATGTATATATATATATTTATTAATCAGAGTATTTTTGTTATCAATGTTTCCTTCGTTTAGTGCTTTGTAATACATTTTAGAAATGAATTCGTACAATAAACCATTTTTTTTATCATATCTAGAGGACTTTCTAGTGATATTTTTATTGTTCTGGTTTCTTTCCCGTTTTTTATTTTTAAGATATATATCCATATCTAAATGGGGATATATATATTGATGATTTGCGTTTTTATCATCATTTAAGAAATTTTCAGTATCATTCTTAATAATTGTAGAATCATTTTTATTGGCTTTTATAATGGTGTGGCTTTGATCAAATTGAGATTGAATTTGAGCGTGTTGGAGAGTTTTCCATACAATGGCTGATATATCTGTGCCAGGCTCATATAATTCCATTTTATGTATGTTTGTTTAAATAATGATAATGTTTACTCCAAAACAATTTGTTTGTTTATTTATTACTTTTATTTTTTTTTTGTAAAGTCGGCATGCGATTGTAATGTTTTTTTCAATATCATTATTATTATTATATTTATTATTCTTATATATATAAATTATGTTATTTTCTATCATTATTTATTATTTCAATTATATTTTGTTCAACATATAAATAATTTTTCAAATCGCGCTCATCTTCTGCATAGATGATGCTTCCAAATAAGGATGGTTCTTGTTTTGGTGATTGAGACGAAAAATTTGCTATTATATACACATATATATCTTTGGCAATAGCTGTGTCATAAATTTTTCCAATGAATTTAAATAATTCATTATTTCTGTTTGAAAAGAAATAAAGCGTATTTATTGTAGATTTATTAATTTTTAAATTGGGGGGGTTTGTATTATTGCAAAGACTGGCCATAGGTTGCTTTGTAGTGTACTTTATGGAAAAGATATTTGGACGATTATTTATATTATCAAACAAGGGACCGAGCAAATTATATAATTTGTCAATGGTATCGACACACGGAACATAACTTTTAAATGTTACTACTGTTTTATTTTGTTCTAAATTCATATTTATTGAATTTTTTAATTATTAAAAAAATGAAATTATATGACGATTCTTTGATTCAAATTCCGATAGATAATATAGACTCTAATTTGATTAAAAACTATCTCAAGAACAACCCAAACATAAAGGAATATAAAAAAATGTTTTATTGTCGATGGCACCGAAAAATAAAATCTAGAAAGGGAAAAAAATATAAAAAAAACATGGGAAATAAAAGTAAAAATGCCTTCATTTATGCTGGTAATCCCATAGCAAATTATAAATCAAATAAAAATAAACCCGCCCAACAATTTTTTTGTTTGTGTGAAAATAGATTTTGGGAAAATAAAATGTATCATGACTTAAAAAAAAAAACAATTTCCAAAATTGGTTACTTACAAAGATTTACTGAGTAATCATTATTGTTTGAATACATTTTCCAAGGAAGAATATGATTTATGTGATAATTTATCGGTGGTCAAGATAATAATAGAATATAAAAACGGGGAATTAATGGTTGATAATTCAAATACTTTATGCCATTTTTGGCAACCACATTTGGTTAATAATATATCTGTAATATTACAAGATTTTTTATATTTGTGTTCGGTTTGTCTAGAGGATAATTGTCGTGCGGTTAATTCATTCGTGCATAGGTGTGGTCATATTATGTGCTTGTCTTGTGTTCAATCTAAAATAAATATTTATCCCAAAATCCCACACAAAAACCTTTTAAATGAATGTCAGTTATGCAGAGGAAAAAATATAGATATTGAATAATAACAAAAAAGTTTCTTATTTGCTACCCAACGTACTGCCGCTATGAAGTTTAGTAATCATAATAAAAAGACGCTTGTATAATGATAATATTCAGAAAATTAAAAAATTCTATATTCACCCCAAGTTTTTCTTTATTGTTCATATTTAAAAAATAACGAAACAACACATCAACTCTATAAAAAAATGAATATAGAACAAGTGGATAATAATTTATTAAATCATATATTATCAAAAATTCAAAAATCCTATTATAACGTTCCAGGATTGACTTATGATTCTAGGGAGTTAAAATTTTTGTGTAGGCACATAGATAAGGTAATATTAAACAGCGTGAGTTTATCGCCATATCATGGACAAAGAAATCCTCTATTGAAAACATATACAAATTTAAATATTTTTCGATATATGATAGACAACATAAATCGTTTTTTACAGGAGTCGGGTGATATTAGACCATTCGAAACATATTTCGATAAACTTAAATATAATCCAATTGAAGAAATTTATGAGGTCTTGTGTTTTATTTATTACTTAGATGCTCATGAAAATTATATCAATGATACAAAAAAATTTAATTGTGTAGTGGAAAATTATTCAACAGATGATAAAAAAACATTTTCCGGTAGTAGAACGGAATGTTTAATTAAAACATTAGATTTAGATTGGTGGAATAAAACAAGAAAAAAAGCTTAGATTTTTTCTATAGACACAGAAAAAAAGAAACACGTTGGTAATATATATAAATTGTTTAATGGATTAATGGGTTTTATCACGATGCATAACTCTCATGATCAAAAATTGTGGGATTCCATCGGTACTGCATGTGGTGACATAAAAGGGAAAAAGGCTGTAATTATTGAAGCTATATATGCTGGCCTTATAACTAACAGCGACGTTACTCAAATTTCACAAATTCTTGCAAGCGAACTATCGCTAGATTCATCCCCAAATAAAGTAGCTGCACTTATTTACATAACTATTTTTTCATATAAGATTTTGTATTTTAGTTATATAAGATCGTCGAAATTTACTTAAAAATGAAAATGTCTAATATTTTATTTGAGCAATCACAATTTTCATTCTTGGTGTAGTAATTATTTTTAGACACAATTTGACAATATATTGGTAAATAATCTGGCCAAATTATAAAATCATCATTTCGAATTTTATTGCCCAATTCTAATACAAATTTTAAACACAAAAAAAAAACATTAAAAGTTTTATTTATTTCAGCATGTTTTTGTAATTCTTTGCGGAATATGATAGGGATCTGATATTTCATAAAATCTAATCGCGACATAACATTTAAACACGCATTTTTGAGATTTGGAAAATAATGTTCTTGATTCTCATTAATCATATTAAATATTTTATCTCTATCAATAATACCCCTCGGATATGTTAGAATTATCCTTTTAAAAATTTCTATATCTTTAGTAAAAAATAGGAAATGAAAAAAGGAGTATTTTAATCTAAAAATTATTTGACTGTATATAAAAAGATAATAGATTTCTTCTTTAATTTGTAGTCTAATAATCAATAAAATATCATTGTTTGAAATGTGGAGACCATAAAGTCTATCTATATTCTTAATTTCTAATGACATTTTAACGAAAAAATTATAATCTGATAATTTCAAATCCTTTTTTATCCAATTATCACTTCCATAGTAAGGTAAAACAGTATAAAATGACGTGGTCTCTTTTTTTTCAATGGGAGTAGTCATGATACACCTTTCATGTGTTAGGGGTATAACATACTTATTATATTTTGAAAATTCACTAGCCGTAAAAGGTAAAGATCGAGGGGATGTACTATTCAAGTCATTAAAATAATCCTTTAAGAAATGTTCCATATCGATGGTTGTTTCTATTCCCGGAACAAATGATTTAAAATTTAGATGACCGCCATGCATTTTGTTAATATATAAAATTTTGATCACTTTATGAAATTTTACCAAATAATAATTTCAAAACACAAAGAAATTATCTTTTGAATAAATACGCGTGCATATATATATAATATTAATATTTTTTAGTATAAATATTAATATTATTATTATTAACAGTGTAATTATTCAATTGTTTAAGAATTTTTTCAAAATATTGTTGTTTGGTAGTAAATAGAAAAAAAGTGTGATATAGTATGAATAATATGTTAAAATTTATCACCTTTAATAAAAAAAATGATAAAACGTAGGTTGAAATGAAATAAATTCAAGAGTTAGTCACATTGAAAATATGACTAATAATAATAATTAAATATTCCAGGGGAAAATGTGGAATATAAAAAACCTACCAACCCACCCACCCCTAACCCCCTTTATCCACCTATTCTCGGCCCCTCTAAACAATAAAAAGAGTGGTCATTAAAGCTAGTTGGTTAGTACAACACGCCGCAGCCATGGCCGAGGACGCAAATCAACTCTTTGTAGATATATTCATAAAAACCGTTACAACCAACGACAAAGTTGTAAACCCAGTTTTAGATAGTGACTGTATCTTTAATCTTTTGAAAATTCTTTATCCGGCGGCAACCGAAAACACTTTAAGTTAGCTAAAAGAAAACGGACTCAAGGAAATATTATCAAATATATCACCATTTTCATCGTTTTCATATAAAAATATAGGACTTTGTCTCGTTCCAATTTATGAAAAAGATAACATTAATGAAGAATATATGAAATCAATACAGAAGGATTTTTCGAACTTTACGATTAAAACTATCCCACAATCTCAAAACGAACACAATCAAATAAATGAATGGGCTAAATCTTGTGGGTGGGTTTATCAAAATAACAACAATAAAAACAATGAAAATTTTGTTGGAAATATCGAAAATCAAACTAGAATTTATTTTATGACAAAGTCAAAATATTTTGGTGAATGGGTATATAAATTTAAAAAGTTTGATACTGAATCGAAAGATTTTTATGTCGAACCTAATAAAACAAGGAAAATACCCATGATGAAAAAATGTGGGATAACACCCATTAAAAATTACGCTGATACATTTGGTAGTCTTACTTGTAATGTTTACGAGTTCCCCTATAAAAATAATGATATGAGTATGATAGTTATTTTACCAGATAAGATTTGTTATAAACATGAATTATTAAATCAAGTGATTAATAATTATAATAAAAACGGTATTCATGAAAAACTGAAGAAAATGAAACAAAAAATAAACTTTACGCATATATTTATGCCAAAATTTCATATTAATAACAGCTTTACACTAAATGACACTTTTGTAGGAATACCAAAATTAGCTCCTTTAGTACAAAATGCCTATTTGCGAGGAATTTTACAAGAAAAAGAGAAGACGCGGTGGTTACAGCCCGTTAATACCGTTATTATTGAAACTTGTGTTTATATTAATAATAATGAAAATGGATCTGAAATGAACGCACAAGGAAATGCTTGCTATATGGATGGTGGACCGGATTATTATTTGCCTTTAAATTTGAATAAACCCTTTGTTTATAGTATTCACGATAATAATTCTGGAAGAATAGGTATTTTGGGAATTTTCACATAAATAAAAACAATTATTTGGGATATTTTCCCTAGCTTTTATATTTATAGTATTACTAATATTTATAAGTGTGCGCCGATATTTGCACAAATTCCTTACAATGTTTGAAGCCCGCCTCGTTCAAAGCAGCATTCTCAATAAAGCCACCAATGCCATCAAGGAGTTGTTAAATGAGGCGACATGGGTCTGTACAGAATCTGGCATTCAACTACAGGCCATGGATACAAGCCACGTTTCTCTGGTATCTCTTAATCTACTCGCCGAAGGTTTTGATAAATACAAATGCGAACGCGATCTAGTTATGGGAATAAACATCTCCGTTATGTCCAAAATATTAAAGTGTGCTACGGAGGATGACGATGTAACAATTAAGGCCCAAGACAATGCGGACACGATCACATTTATCTTTGAATCTCGCAGTCAACAAAAAAAATCTATGTAATGAAATTAATGAATTTAGATCAAGAATATTTAAATATTCCTGATATTGACCATAATTGCACAATTAGAATGCCATCAAATGAATTTTCCCTTATCTGTAGAGATCTTAGTCAATTTGGAGATTCCATAGACATAACTTGCATTAAAGATAGTGTAAAATTTTCAACGGCCGGTGATATTGGCACCGCAAATATAAAATTTACAAAAACGTCTAGTGAAGATAACAAGGAAAGGACCGTAAAAGTTGAGGCGCAAAAACCCAACAAGATGACCTTTTCGTGTAGATACCTTAATTTGTTTACCAATGCTACTGCTTTTTCTCCTAGGGTATCTCTTTTCATGTCCCCTAATGTGCCTATGGTTGTGGAATATAGTATTGAAGATGTTGGCAACATTCGCTATTTTTTGGCCCCAAAAATAGAGGAAGAGAATAATAGCTAAATATTATTTTCGTAAATTACTTTAACAACCGTTGTTATTTCGTTATTACCACACTGTATTAGTGTAGTTGTGTTTTGTATAAGTGTTTGTCCAGTAAATTTATTTGTATATTAATAATAATTTTATTAAATTATTTCTATATATAATTATTGAGTTTTAATTAGTTTTCCTATATCTATTTTATATCTTTTTTATTAATTTTATTAAATTTATAAGAAGGGACGCTTGGAATATATGGACTGAAAAACAATAAGAAAATAAAAATTAATTAATAATTATAAAAATAAAGATAGATCAATTTTTTAGAAAATATTAATCGGAAGATAATTATGAGCATGTTGTTAGGGTGCTATGACCAAGAGATATTTAATGATTATTATCCAAACAATATCTTTACTCATCCAAATTTTAAACAAATTTACGAAAGAAAAGACATCGCAGAAGAATATCACGTTCATCAAAAAATACTTTTTCAGTGTACAAATCAAATGTCATATAAAAAAGAAATACTACCCAATAAACAACAAAATTTTTTATCATACGAACATTTTGAAATATTACCAGGAGAAATAGACCGGTTGTATGGATATATAGAGGTTGTCGTTAATCAAAATCAATATTATCCATGTAGAACATGTTTAAGAGTTGATAAAAAGCAGCAACATATGCCCTTGTATATTGAGTTTGTAGATAAAATTGGTCCCCCTTATAACATTCCCGATAAAATGTTTATAACCGAGAATTTTGAAACGTTTTTTTATAATGCACTATTTAGAACTTTTTCTTGTGAACTTTGTGATTTTTTAAAGAAATATGATAATATTGATGTAAATAAATATTTTCTCGATAATGACGAGGGATTTGCAAGTGAAACTTCAGACGAAGGATATAATAGCGATGAAATGAGAAATGAAGAAGATGGGGTTAGATGTTAGAAGAAGAAAAATAAATGTATTGATGGGGAGTGGGGGGAGGAGAGAGAGGGAAGGGGAACCATTATTCCAATATCATCATGAATTATATATTTTCAGTTATTATCATGAAAAATTTGCGGAGTGTATGAAAATAAATGATAAACAAATCCAATCCAGTATATATAAAAATAAACGAATTGAGAAAGAAATACGAATCCTTTTATTTCATATTCATTCCCTCTTATTCGTTACCTGCCATCATATCTAATAGACAATAATACAGTCTATAAATTGGCACAAGATATGGTATTAGTCGACCCTAATAGCTATTATCAGACAAAATAATAATTGTAAACGCAAAAAACAAAATTGCATAGAGTAGTTAGAAATATCTTCCTCACATTTAAATAAAAAAAATAAAGAATGTGAGTTATACTAAAAGACAAAAAAAATCAATCGCACATAATATATTTATATATATAAAAAATTGATGATAATTATGTTTGCCACGTAATAGTAGTAACATATGCAGTTATATACTCTCCATAGCATTCCTCGCAAAAAGGTGTTTATAAACAAAACTTTTATAACACTTTATTTTAAATTGTTATGAAATATATGATTTAAAAAAAATACGATGACATTGACATGAATAAATAAATATCTTTCTATTTCTATGAAACGAAAATTATAATGAGCTAATGTTGTTGGAATTGAATCCAAGTATAAAAGGGGAAAGTATTCACCAAAGCTAACCATTTGTTCTAGGGATGGATTTAGATAACATAAACAGCGAGGACGAGGGATTCGCAAGTGAAACTTCAGACGAAGGATATAATAGCGACGGAACGAAAAATGAAGAAGGTGGTTATACGAAAGACGATCTTGAAATAGACGCTGAATATTATCATAGGTATAGAATGAAAATGGAAGAAAAGATATTAGTGGAAAGACGGGAACCATTTTTCCAACACCATCATCATCAACAGAAAAAATAAACGCATGAATTTTTAGTAATGGAATTCACAAAAAACGTTTGTTTTATATTTAAACAACAAATAAAACGCTCGTGGCTATCATCTTTTTAATTATTACCAAAAAAAAATGACTAAGTGTATAAAAATAAATTATAAACGTCTATATAAAATATACATAAAAGTTGATAAGTATTCCAATACAGCATATATAAAATTTACAAACAACCACTATAATGCTATATGTAGTACTAAATTTATTATCGCGGTCGTTTGGTAGTATTTCTAATAATGAATTGTTTACGGCCGAGAATATTTAAACATTTTTCACGTTCGGTCTCTTTTGGAATTTGTTTAGATAAAATTATAGAATCATAGAAAAAAAGGAAAATGTCAGTCAATGTATTTAGATTTTTAAATGGTTGGTTGTATGTAATATATATATAAATATTATTATTTAATTGTTTAGATATAAAAAATATAATAATTTTTCCCATTTGGGAAGATTATAAAATTCACGGGTTGAACAAAAATTTGAATCATCTACAAAATATAAAAAGAAAATATATACTACGCGAAGAGGCCGTATTTCCAAATGACGAGCTTGACCATTATTTCATTTGAATAGGATTAATAGAAATGAAGCCCCATAAATATTGAAATTCATCGATAATTAATTTGCCCACGGTTTTTGGGGCCGTTTCACCCCAGGAAGTCCTTCTTGGACTTGTATGTCCCAATGAAAGTACGAATAAATATTATGAAAAAATTTTTTTTTGGTTTGTAGAAAATCCAATGTGTGATTTATACAACAAATTTAATATGTCTATTTCACAACAAGGTATTGATTTAAGTAATCCCATATCAGCTTTAGGTGAACTTATTACGCTATGCAGAAATAAGAATATTTGGTTTTTTAAGAATGATTTAATTAATTGTCAAAAACTGAAGATATTTATAAAACTAACCACTTCAGATATGATCGAGATATTAAAAAACTGCCCTGATCCTAGTATAAGTTTAGATTCTAATAATTATCTTATTGATGCTCCCGAAAAATTTGTACAAATAATAAACGAATTGAGAAAGAAACACGAATCGTTTGATTTCATATTCAATTTTACTCATTCTCTACCCTCGCATGTATCGCATCTAATAGACGATAATGCAGTTTATAAATTGGCACAAGATATTGTATTAGTTGATTCTAATTGCTTTTACCAGAAAAAAATAACCGCAAACACAAAAAACAAAATTGCATAGAGCATTATTAAATATGGAAGAATATATTTCATGTCGTAAAAATAAAAGTGAAATACCAGAATATTTTTTCATGCACAATAAATATTCCACATAAATGTAAGAAATATAACGAGAATAATCTAATAATTTATGAAGTTATTTATTCAATAAATGAAGGCGACTTGGTAACTTCATTTAGAAATATCCTCCTCACAAATAAACAAAAAAATAAAGAATATGGATTATATTAATAAAGTAGAAAAAAAAAACAATCGCACATATAATATTTATATATCATAAAAAAATGATAATTATTTTTGTCACAAAATTAATTAATTGGTTGTTAATTTTACCTGCAAAGGGTTACATATATATATAGATATAGATATCAATTACTTACCACTATCGCAGCTCCTTTTTTCTTCCTGTATTTCAAAAGAACGAGCAAATAAATGTACGCAGTGTAACGATATCTTTTCCCCCTTTTTTTACTTGTTTCTCGTTGTGGGTACAGCGAGACACTATTTTTGTGTACACATTATACCCGCCGACATTAGCTTTTACTGTTATACTTTTTGTTTTGTTTATATGGCTATTAGCTAGTTTAAAAAATAAAAGACCACCAATTTATATATTTTTAACTAACCAACTACAACCTTTTCTCTAATTAGGCTAAACTACGTTAATTGGTTTGTTGGTCAAAAACGACGCAAAATATTTTTAAAGCATTTTTATTCATAGACAATTACACCTTTATTTTATTCATATCATTCACCAATCTTTTAGATAATCTATAT
Organism: Palaemon carinicauda; assembly: GCF_036898095.1. NCBI lineage: Eukaryota > Metazoa > Arthropoda > Malacostraca > Decapoda > Palaemonidae > Palaemon > Palaemon carinicauda. The sequence continues at coordinate 51,029,561 of NC_090744.1, read as the reverse complement.
ACATTATTGTCGGCATCCAAAAATATATTATTTTTTTCATCATATTGAAGATCTACTGTCAATAAATCTTTTTCCTTAATTTTGATTATTGTATCTTTATTTATTACAATTATGCCATCATATGAAACGAGCCTTTTAAATTCTAGCAAATTTTTATGATGTGACATAATAGCGGTATGGAAAAAAAGTAGGTTGATTGGTTATTATACTTTTTTGTGAAAATTATATAAATAAAACACATAGAAAATATTTCAAATTGTTGATGATATTTAAACTGGTTGTTTATTTCACTATCATATATCTTATTCTTTCTTTATGAAAAAATGATAATTAACCATAAAACGAGAACAAAAACAACGACAATAATAATACATTTGATTATACTCTTGGTAATTATTATCATTCTTCATATCATATTTTCAAATTTTGCTAATAAAAATCAGATATCACTGCTTTATTTAGATAAAAACAATAGTCAACAAATATTACAAAAAGAAGATAAGGGAGTGAAAATATATAATGTATTACCATACACCGCAACAACAAACAAAATGCCTTTTTGGGATATAGAAAATGAACACGAACACGAGAATGAAAAAGAAATTAATCCTCCTTTTTTCACTTGTTCCGAAAAAGAAAATATTTCAAAAAAATCATCATCATCATCATTTTTTCTTAATAATAATGAAGTATGTTTAGATATAAAATTTCCTATATATGATAAAACATCTCATAGTTTATTATTATTTCCTAAAATTAATCAAAAATATTTATTACCCAATAGTAAAGAAATACCTTATCATAATAAATTTGGTGGATTCGGTTACTGTGGTTTTGGGAAATTATTATTTGATATAAAAACTAGTAATAACTGGTCTTGTTTTTGTTATGCTCCAGAATATTTTGGAGGAGAAATGTGCGATGAACCTCAACAAAAAATTATTAAGGAAAATAAATGTATTAAAGTTGCACATAGAACTAATATTCTTAATGAAAATATATCATCCTTTAATCCTTTTATTGATGGCATCTGTACTCATTGTATTTCTCCGGAAACTCAAGTACCCGTTGTTAACGCAACATTTCCTTTGTGCAAAGAAATTAATAGTGAGGTAGAAGAAAATGAAATTGTAGTAACAAAAAAGGAAAATTATTTCAAAGATCCGTGCAAATATGATGCATTAAATCCTCATTTATATAACAGCCCAAACAATAAATATGTACCAGGTTACGGTTGTGTTTGTGATTTTCATAATGGTTTTGTTGAAGGGATATTAGAAAACCACAAGAGCCCAAAAAAGGAAGAAAAAGACGAAGAAGAAGTGTCAAATGTGTGCATTAAAATTGGAAAAAATAACACAACTTCATTTCATACAACAGATATTGCATATTATACACTGAATAATAATTTTAAGCCCATACAAGTACATTCTTATAAAGAATTAGAAAGTCCATTTAATATTATTTTTCCCAACAAAAAAGAAATTTTAGTAAAACAACATTCTTTGAAAAAGGCGAACAATCATGATTGGTTAAATAGAGTTATCAAACCATCAAGAGAATTTCCAATTCGTCATATGCATCACCCATATAAAAAATGGCCGGTCGTTCATAAGAAATTTTTAGTTAATCAATATACTCAAAAAGAGTTAACCCATCCAATATCTGCCCTTACATTAGCAACGGGAAGAGGATATGAAACTAAACACTGGTATGAAACAACTAATAATCGTTTTTTGAATAATGCAGTACTCGGGTGTCCTATAGTTTATACATTTCATAATAACAACACACCCTGGACGGGAAAAGTCTTTTTAAATCCATTGGGAGCAGTTTATCGTCAATATTACGGGGCTACTATTTTATCAAAACCAGGAGAAATTGTAAAATTACAGTTAAGGGGTTATAAGCAAGAAGAGTATCCCGATAATTCTATTATCGCCTTACCGCCCGACTATAAAACAGAAATGATGGATAAAAATCAAATTGTATACGTTCCTTCGATTTTTCTAACTTACAAAGTAGAAGATTAAGTAATTAATCAACTAACACCCCTATACATTATTAAAACCCCGCAAAATAATATATAACGGTATTAATTTAACAAACAAACATAGGTGTTTATAATTACTACACTCTTTTTCTTATTTATAGCCAAATTACTTAAACACAACTACTTGAGAAATAATTTTATGTTGGTAACAATTATAGAAAATATATACTGTATATATATATGTATATATTTATTATAGTGATATATATATATATATATATATATATATATATATATATATATATATATATATATATAAACTAATAATTTCTATTAATATCAATAATATTATTGTTGATAACACTTACATAATGTATGAAATAAAAGAAATCCACGGAGATTTGTTTACGTGTCCAAAAAATGTATCATTGGCGCATTGCGTTTCCCGGGATTTTTACATGGGGGTGGAATTGCTTTAGCTTTTAAGGAAAAATTCGATAATGTTCAAAAACTTAAAAATCAAAATTGTAGTGTGGGTAATGTAGCCATTTTAGATGAAAATGAACGATTCATTTACTATTTAGTAACCAAAGAAAAGTACTGGGAAAAACCTATATATGAGAACTTGTCTAGTTCTTTGTTGTCCATGAAAAATCATGCATTTAAAAATAATATATCTAAAATAGCGATGCCCCGTATTGGGTGTGGAATAGATGGTTTAAAATGGTCATGCGTTAAAAACATTCTTAGTGATATTTTTCAATTTACAGACATTGAAATAAATGTTTATTATTTATAAGATACCGAATAAAAGCATTTGCTTTATTATTGTTATTCTGATATTACGAGAGGAAAAAATGGAGGGGGGTGCATGATTAATTTATCATTTCTCTCTAATATTTTTTTGGTTTTTTCATATATATTAAAAAGACTTTTAAAGTTTGATATTAAAATAATCCACGTTATGATAAGCATAATAATTATAAAGAATAAAACAATTTTATAATATTTCATATATCTAGTTTTTTATTTTACTTAAAAAATATAAGATAAAAGTAGCCTTCTTGTCTTGATTATTAATTACGTATACTTCTTGTGGTTAATACAATTCTCATCATGCAGGTTTTTATAAAAACCTTAACAGGCAAAACTATAACAATAGACGCAAACTAGTCTGATACTATAGAAAATATAAAGTATAAAATTCAAGATAAAGAAGGCATTCCAACAGACCAACAACGCCTTATATTTGCAGGCAAACAATTAGAAGACAATCGGACACTTTCTGATTACAACATTCAAAAAGAAAGCACCATTCATCTCGTCTTAAGACTAAGGGGTGGGGGGGGGGGAAGCACCTCATAATAAAATAAAAGTTATTAAAACTTAATCCAAACAACATATTTTTGTACAAAATTTTCTCTGTATTTTATTATTATCCCCCCATTTGGGTAAAATCATTTGTATATAATTTTGATTTGATAGTAATTCATTTCCTTCTTTACTAAATTTTTCGTTTAATAACCGGTACTCATATTCGGATAATTTTAACCAATTATTAATATCATTACCGTAAGCTTGATTTTTATAATAATCTTTCTCTGTAAGAATATCATTAATTTTTTTTGACTCTTCATCTTCATTTTTGTTTTCATTTGTGATATCCATTACTCTTTTTATGTAAACTGATTCTTTAATATTGTTTTCTATTATTCTATGAATGCATGATTGAATAATGGAGGGAAGGTGTGAATTTTCATTAATATTTTTACACTCATTTGCAAAAATATGGGCAAAATCTTTTGGGGTAATTGATAATTTATCAACATCAATAAGATTTTAATTCAGCAATTCACCTTCTAGATAATCTCTTAATTTATTTTCCAGTGTTTTTGTTTTTATTTTGCCTAATCTTTTCATGATACTCATTGATAACTAATTCTATTTTAATGGTATATGTATATAAAAAAAGTTAAAGGATTCAGTGTAATACTTTTATTCATTATTACTTATATACTTAATTGATTGATTATATAAAATATAAAACTTCCAGAAAGACATTATTTTTTTTATTTATTTACCAGAAGATCCAAATCCTTTATTGCCCCTACAAGATTCTATTTCCCATTTTTCATTTTTGATGTTTTCAACTAAACAGATATCAATTCCCGAAAAAAATTTTATTTGGGCAATTCTATCCCCAATATTTATTTCAAAAGAATTATTTGGATGAGAATTATGCAAGACCACTTTTATAGGTCCATTATAATCCGAATCTATCATTCCCGCAACAACATCTTCATAATTATTCAGAGCTATGCCAGACCTAGATTTAATCTCTCCGTGTATTTTGGAAGGAAATTTCATACATATGCCAGTATCAATGGCAATTCGTTGACCGACAGGAATATTTTCATTTTGAGCACTATATAAGTCATAACAAGCCGCCCCCGTTGATCCTTTAGTAGGACATTTAGCATTGTCTGAAATTAACTTAAAGCTGACTTTTAGAATATTTTCCTCCATTATAATTATTTCTTCTGGGTGTGTAGTAATATGACTATATATATAATACCAAGAGCATTACCATTTATATGAAATATTTTTGGGAAATAATAATAATATTTATAACCTATTGTGGCAAGCCAAAACGATCGATAATTTTTTTTTGACCAAAAAAATCTATTTCTGTCTTTTTACGCATATAAAAAATAGGACAGTCACGATTACTGCATATAATTTCTTTAATTAATGATCCTTGACACCTTTGACATTCAGTCCAAAATTGATTGAATTTTTTTTCGAGTGTAGCTAATTTTTCAATGTGGTGTGTATACAAATCTGTTTCGTGTACTTTACAATTATTACATAAAGCGTTATATTCTACATCATCGGGTACTATTTTTCTTTTTAATAAAGGAATTTTACAATTTATACAAGTTGGATGTATTTGAAAAAATTTACCTAATGGTCCTACTCTACTTATTGGTAAACTCTTTTTTTGTGTATGCTCTCCTATTAATATATAAGATTCGGTTTTATCACCGAGAATAGGTTCAAATATTCTAATAAGTGGCTTACTTAATTGATGTTTTAAATAATAATCATAATCTAATGGAATATTATTTTCTAATACATATATTGGATCTTCAGCCCTTTCATAAATAGGACTTTTTTTAAATCCACATATAATAACGTATGGAATTCTATCGCCAAGTTTTGGAGCACTACCGGCATCTCTTTTTCTTAATTTGATGGCTAGCTCATTGTGAATTTGCTTTCCTTTATATTCTTCTGCTTTTTTTGTTAACTCCTTTGTAATAACTAATTGAGAGATGTCAATCTCATTACAAAGTAATTTTGATATGGTTTGTTTGACAAAATTAAGGGCTTCTATTGGGTTTCTATCAATTAAGATTTTTTTCAGACAAGTATTTATGACCTTAGCCACGAGTGGGCAATTGTCTCTACGAATTGTTTCTAGCCCCTTGCAATCTATTTTATCATAAGTATTAGCATTTGTATAATAAAGACCAGCATATCTTTTTTTATTAATAAGCAAGTAAAGGAAATATATTTTTTCAAAATCAAGATTGATTGGCTTAATAAAAGACTGAGTCACATGATTTGCCGCCTCCTTGCCCAAATTTATGTCCTCTTCTAAAGTTTCAACTCCAAAATTAATCATAACAGAATCGGTATCACCATATATAACTATAGCAATGTTATATTTTTCTTCAATCTTGTTTTTGGTAAGAGAAATCATCGTTCTTCCAAACGCCGTAACACTTTGGGATATATCTAAACACGGCAATTTACCAATTTGTGCGCCCGTAAAACCATAAACAGAATTAGCCAATATTTTATATGCCAGTTGTCTACCATCAAAGACTTTCTTTTTCCATGGATCTTCTTCGTTTTTTAATGCAATTTTCGCCTTCTTACGAGCAATTAAAAAGGATTCTAAAATTTCTGGAATTAATCCCTTGCGCTTATGACATTTTACAAAATAATTATTAGAAGGTGTAATGATATAATCGTCAGTTTTCAGAGCCATTTGATTAATATATCTTTTATCAATAAAGGTTGTATAACACAGATTATGTGCTATCATTATCGATGGATATAATGATACAAAGTCTAAAGTAACGATTGGAACGTTATAATATCCTCTTTTTGGTTCAATAACTGTAGCTCCTTCATATTCAAAACTCTCCTTTTTATCAAACACCGGTAATACTAAATTCTGTTCTTTGGCTTTTCTTAGTATTTGTGAAAAAATTTTAATCTGTTGTCCTCTATTTATAACATATGATAAAGGAATACCCGTTACGCGTGCCATTTCTATATAATTGACTACACACATCAATTTATTCAATAATTTTAAAGGAAGAATAGAATCTTTTAAACAATATTCAGCCAGTCTTTTTCTAGTTTGATCATTACCATTTTGTAATTCAGAAATTATAGAATGATGAACATCTTCTTTTTGTTCGTTAAGAAAATGATAAGATACAGAATTTAAAGTATATGACCGAAGTTTGTGTTCTTTTAGTATTATTGTTAAAAGGTCCATTAAACACCGTCCATCTATGTTAATGATTTTGTTATTTCTTTTTCCTGTTTGTTTGTTTTGGGTTATGGTATCTAATATTGTAGATTTTATTCCTTTTACCCTTCCTAAATGAGCAAATACTGGCAAGTTTAAATGCTTGGCGCGGTTAAGTAAATATGGTAAATCAAAATTATTAATATTATATCCAGTAATGATATCGGGGTCAATAAACAATAGGAATTTTGACCAATTTTCTAACATTTCTTTTTCTTCCTGAAATGAAAAAATTTTAGAGCCCACAATGGGAGCACAACTATTCAAAGTAAAAACAACACTTATGAATGGCTCAGTCTCTCCGTGCCGCGTAACAACATTTCCAATTTGTATGACCGGATCTATTTCGGGTTCTGGAAATATTCCCCGTCTTCCCCCACACTCAATATCAAAAGATAATATTCTGAGTGGGGCAATAGACCCCCATTCTCCTTCGGGTTCATAAATAATTATTTTTTCCCACTCAAAAACGTTAACCTCTAATTGACAAGTAGTATTTTTAAAATTTGTCTCATTATTTTTTATTTCCCACTCACCAATAGGTAACTCGATCCAACAACAACCAGGCATCTGAGCATCTGTCATAAATCTAAGTGTAAAATCAACATTTGATTCGTAAACCCGAAAGTGAGTGGAATGTTTATCTATCACTAACCCATTTTCAAGAATAATCTTAGCTATAGATATTAATTTTGGTAAAGCCACAGTAACTTTAAAAAAACACAATGATGACGATGATTTTTTTTCTTGATATCCATATATACTTTGTTTACACACCCTATCTACACTTAATACGTATTCCTTTAATTTAATTTGATCTTTTGTTTCATTCAAGTAGATTTTTCGATTCAGAGCCCCTTTTATTTGGTCTGAATATGAAACTTGTTTTTGTGAATCTAATAAATTCACAGAAACATATATATAAGGAAAAAATCCAAATACATTACAACAAATAGTATTCCCTATATCATTTAATCCAAATAATCTTATTATGGGTACCTGCTGCTGCTGCTGCTGCTGCATATTATAACCACCACATTCCTTTTTTCTTACCGAATAACCAATATAATAATCAATATCCATCTGCTGAAAACACAATTTATTTGTATTGGGAGTTGATAATGGTGCTGCTGGCCTATTCCATTCTTGGAGGAACCTATTTTTATTATCACCATTTTCAAAAAATTGCCGCAATTTGCTTATTTTACAACTCATTTTGAATTATATCTTATGAAAAACTATTAGACGTAATACCAATTTTATGTAAAGCCGTTTAAAAATAAAAGGCTTATATATATATAAATATCTTTTAAATTACCAGGAAAATAAATTTATATTAAATTTGTAAATTGGGTACCTTTTTTGTTATACTAAAAAATGGCAACATATTATGCATTCCTTTTTAATAAAAAATGTTTACAAGAAGAACAAAACATAGATGATGTTGATAGTATTACCTATTATATGTTAAAACCCAAAGACTTGGCCTCACGGATGACATATAATATAAAAAAACATAGCCACAAATTTGAAAAAATTATTATTTATTGTATAACTGATGTGATAAATTCGAAAGAATACGCTATTTTTCCTGAAGTCGGCTCATCTGGCAATTATTTCATGATGAGTGTTTATGGATTTATTAATATATTTTTAAAAGAAATTTATAAAGAAGATATTTACCAAGACGTAAAAAGTATAATTGGTGTTTTCATCACCACAGAAGAAATTTATGATAAGGGTAAAATACCTCCACTTTATAATGCGGTCAATTTAGACGATGAAAAAGACGAATTAAAAAACGAATTTGAACGTGGATCGTTCGGGTCGTGTTCCGAGATTACAATTTACCAATATTTGTTAAAAAAAACATTCAATAGCGACAGAAGAATTGAATGGTTTGAAAGAGGGGAAAAGGTTGATATTACAAAATAAAGATGATTTTGTTATGCGGGTGGATCACAAAGTTATACCTGATATTAATAATCAAATGTTTGATGAAAAAAAAGTATCCCTTAAAAAATAATCCTTTCGGTAGATATTTCATGATTTTCATGAAAACATAATAAAATATTATCATTGTCGATTTCATTAATATCATCATTCGTACGTGTAAACATTAAATTAGAAAAATTAATACGCCCGAATGATAGCAAAGTATTAAATTGAATATTAATATTATTTATTATTTCATCTATTAAATTTGCGTTAAAACAACATTTTGCATAAGAAATGTTAGAATAAGTATCCGAATTTAGACGACTTAACTCAACTAGCCTCTGCCTGTGTTGTTCGGTTACAGAATATTCAGAATGAAGAGACTTATTGGAAATGATAAAGGACAGGAAAAAAAGCTTCGAATTAGTATTATTTTCTTGTTGTTTTCTAAAAATTTCTAAAAGGGACACAAATAACATATAATCATCTAACCACGTTTTAGGATCTAGAAAAATTATAACAATGAAATTATTAATATAGTTACAATTCAGGTATTTTTCCAAGTTGTATAATTCGTCCTCTAGAAATAATTGTTTATTTTTTTTTTTTTAGAAATGTTTATATATAAACCAAGATTTTCATCTATGTCCTTTAAAATCTTTCTTTTCTTTATTACTTTTTGGTTATTTATTATTAATATCAATGTTTTTTTGTTTTTATAAGAAGGATTATTATTATTTCGGGGTGTGGTATGAAAATAATGATTATATGTTGTAGTGTTGATATCATTGTTGTTATTTTTTGGATAACAATAACAACAAAAGGAAAACATTTTTTTAATATTAAAAAAAAACAAAGTATGATTATTTCTGAAATATTATTGTGGGTTATATTTATAATCTATGTAGGACTTTTCTGTAATTTATTACAAAAACACTTATTTAAAAACCCTTTTGATGAATTATATCCTCCTATTGGTTTTTATTTTGCATCGCCTATATCAAATCAATATTCTTATCATTCATATTATAATGTATCGGTGTTTTCTAGTGAAAATGAATTTACTCTTGATTTCATGATTCATATTATGCCACAAGATTTGTATTTCTTTTAGAATGATAATAAATTAATTTATCATCCCAAAGAAGAAGAGTTATCTGAAATGTGTGATCACGAATTTCGAAAAGCCTTTCTCGTTTTATTAGAAAAAAGGACGATGATTCAACGGATGTCATATATACTCAAAATATATGTCACAGAAAATTAGATTACTTAAAAAATTTATACAAAAATAAAATTTTTTACAAAACATTTGATAAACTACAGAATCCGGAAACGATAATAAATTTAATTTTGAATTTGGTAGACAAGGGAAAAAGTTTCAGAAAAATTCTTAAACATGCCAACAGATAATAACTATTCACGGGAAAAAGAAGCAAAATTGTTAACTGAGATGAAATATTCACCTTCACATGATATGTCAAAAATAATAACCGAAAATGGAGAGACTTTTATGCAATTAGATTCTATGTACGAGTATTATGACTACAACAGTGGAACAAAAAAACAAATTGTTAATTTTGAAAAGGACGTTGAAATCATAAATTATTCTAATATTAAAATTGCCGACATTGATCATAATTCAAAGAGCAAACTACCGATTTCACCTTGTTTATTAAAATTATATTCAGGAAAAATAGTAGTTTTCATTCCTTATTGTGAATTAATTGATATTAGTCAAATTTAATTTATAATATAATTCTAAAAATTTGATGGTAGATATAACACAATTTCCGTTTTTATTTCTGGGTAAAATACAATTGTTGGAGAAACATATGTACAAGTGGTTTTTTCGTATAATTTTCCTGATTTTGAGTAAGAAGTCTTAAAATGTTCATGAAAAGGACAATATACATTTCTAGTATCATTATTAATATCATTATTATCATTTTTCGTGTTGTTGTGCATATGTAAAATATTTTTACATTTCTGGGTAGCCGACGAAAAATCATTTGTTTTGTTGTTCTTGTAATGATTATTTTTCTTATTATTATTATTATTATTATTATTATTATTATTATTATTATTATTATTATTTCTTGGAAACTGTTTTATTTTAAGTCTATAGAATTTTTCATCGTCGACATATATTTCTTCTAATGAATAATTTCCCATTATTATTATGATGATGATGGCAACAAAGAAGAAGAAGAGTATAATAAGTATTTATTCCAATTTGCAAAACCCTTTATACTTAATCCTCAAATAACTTTTAATAACCTTTTTAAAATTTTCTGATAAATTTGAAATTATTTCATCATATTTTATATTTTCCAAATCAATGTGGGTTTTATTTGTTAGAGTATTAACAATTTTGTCATGATAGAACTCTATATCTTTAGGATGATATACCAATTCACCGCTCATGAGTACTGATGTATAAATTGAATCTTTGGGGTCTGGTATATTGTAAGTTGATAAAACGAAGGGCAGAAAAACACTTGGATTGATTATTATATATAAATTTATAACATTATTGGCGTCATCATAATTTAATATAAAATAATAATAACGTGGGGAATTATTATCCTTGTTTTCTTGATTGAGTCTCAATTGTCCTATTATATCGAATTGTTTACCTTCTTTGTGATTGAAATATATTTTATTTATATTATTCGAAGAAAAACTATTTATTATATTTTTTTTCTTATTGTTTAATAAACTTTTCTCTTCTTCTATTATGAGGATATTTTTTTCGTTTTGGTTCATAAATTCATTTATTTTATCAACAACGCCCATATTAGGTCTCGTTGGGGAATAAAATATCCCATCAATATACGTTGACATTTTTTAAATTTAATTAAAAAATGGCAGAAAAATCATATGTATACGAATTCAATACAACACCACATCATATTACTGAACGTTTTAAAAAAATATTTGAAGAAAAAACCTACAATACAGTAATATTAGGTATAAACAGATTTTACGTATGTCCTATAAATATACCAAAACATATGTTAGAAAACAAAAACAAAGAGGATTTTTTAAATTATGGTAGTATTAACAAAATCTATTATATATTAGAGGAAAACGAACGAGACATGAGTATTATAACTGTCATGTTTAAAACCGATCAACATTTTATAAATTTATATTTAGTATTTAATAATAACATCATTGATTATAAGAGAAGTTACATAATCATGGGGCAAGACCCCTCCTTAAATATATCTCAAATGATTCCTTCCCTTCTCTCAAAAGATGATGATTGGAAAACGTTATTTTATGGTGTTTTTTTGGAGGATGGGATTCATATAATGTCTCCTTATTTATTCCAAGAATTTTTCAGAGAATATACAAATAAAGTAAATAAGAATATATTGTATTTTAATGTAAGAAATACAAAAGGAATAATGAAAATGTTATATTCTGACATAGTACCTATTCCATACATCCCTTATTTTTATCACCTGGTTTGTCACGCAGAAATGGAATATATTTTACAAAAAGATGAACCAGAAGAAGATGACCCATAAATTAATATTGTTAATAATAATTCTCATAAAAATGGTAGAAACTGAAACCAAAAAATGTTTTTTATATATATATTATATATATAAAGTGGATACATAAAACACTTGGGTCAGTTGGCCAATTATTTTAATAATCAACTAAAAAAGAAAATATGTCAAATAAAACTCAATTATATGGAATATGGGATTCGCGTTTGTACCCATCAACAGAATGCCATCGTCTTGTTATATATTCTAAATTTTGTGATAATATTATGAACGCTTCAAGTGGATGTTCGGAATGTATCAAAAATTTGTGTTCAGTACAAATTTTATCTCTTATTGAACAAATTGCAACGTGGGCAGTAACTGATGGAGGTAAATTTACAAATGGGGAATAATATCTAGAATCAATAGACACTAACACGAAAGATACAGAAGGAAAACCAATATTTCTTTTATTTATTTCTATAGCTAAAATCATGCCACATGAAATGGCAAATATATTCATGCCCGCAGTAATTGATCATTTTTGTCAACAAATTGGTAAAGAACAAATAGATACAAATTCCTTGAACCAAAAAATTAATTTTCATATATTATTTGATACATTTTCCCCTTTGGTTATTGCTAAAACATTAGACAACCTTTCTCATTGTTATCAAGGTTTATTATACAATTATTTTTTTAGACACTCATGGGAGGTTAGGTTTCGTATAAACAGACTTAACATAACAGAATGGTATATTAATCCCCATCGCGTATTTTATGATGTCAATTTATGTTATGAACTAATAGAGCGATTAATGTATAAAATACGTAAATTGAAATTACCCGCTATTATTGGATGTTTTGAGCCAATTTTAAATCCAATAGCATTTTGTTTAGAGTGGATGATTGATGGATTTTTTCATGTCATAGGGCCTTGTATTTTAGCTGGAACTCGTGATTGTAATTTTTTGAAAGTAAATGGGGCATTAATGCGTGGCCTTATAGATGTTACTACACAGATAAATATTGATCCAAAAACAAAGACATCCTTTTTAGCCTTTTTGGGACATTTATCAGATGCAAATTTTGAGCAGGTTATTACTAATTGGTTACCAATATTTTCCCAAACAAATCAAAATAATTTTGATCATTGCTCTGCTGTGTTAGAAATGTTGGTCGAAAATGTTATTCATGAAGGAAATTTGGCACCTCTTATTTGTGAAAACAAAGAAGATATAGTTGATAGTTTTGAATATTTTTCTGAAAATAAGTGGTTGTGTATGTATTTAAATTCGAACAAAATGTCAACCACCACCCTTGAAATGGCTAAGGTGGCCATATGGAACGAGCACTGGAGATTATTCAGCCACGTATTAGAAGATGGGAATTTTAGTCCAGGAATTATAAAACATTTAGCAGTATTTTCAAGTAATAAAGTTATTGGAATTGAGAAACTATTGAATAAATATCATACGTGGTTACCAAAAACGCCAGTGATACCGGAAGGATTAACTTTATTGCAATATTGTATTAAAAATGAGGTTAGTAATTTTTATCAAATATTAAAACTAATCCATATAAAAAATAATTTGAATGTTCCTGGTTTAGATGGGCTAACTCCCATTATGACCGCCTGTTGTGTTAAAAAAACAAATTATTTTCAACTTTTATTAAAAGCTGGGGCCTCTTGTTTTCTAAAATCTTCCATATTAAATCAAACAATATTTCATAGGATTGCTACAGCAAAGGGTAATAAAAAGTTACTATTAATATTGAAAGATTGGCAAGATAGAAATCCGCTTATGTTGCTTCCAGATATAGAAATTAGACAACGCGAAGGAAATTTGACGGCACTACAACTAGCATTACTCTTAAAACGCAACGATGTTGCTAGGCTTTTAATGTCTTTGTTTCATAGCTCACCCACGAGTTTATTTGGTAATTCCAGCATATTTAATACGGCTCACATGATGTTTCTTTATAATAATGCTACAGGATTACAAATAATCAAATCAGTATCATCATCGTTCATTCCCAATTTAACACGAATATATGGTTCATATTTGGATGGGACAATAGAACGCCCAACCAATATGGAAACGTGGCCAGTGTTTATATTTCCACGTGAATACATTTTGACAACATATGATTTTCCAATGTCCCCAAACGAAGAATCAATCCGTCGTGCTTTGTGGGGTTTAAGTGATAAACAAGATAGTGAATGGGTAACCAATGGGGAAATAGAAGGAAAAATAGAAAGTTGTCCAATTTGTTTAGATGACATGAAAAAGTATTTTATAACAGAGTGTGGTCACAAGTTCCATCCATTTTGTTTATCTCGTTACTTTTCTTATAATAAAATTTGTCCAGTATGTAGATATGATAAAATAATAAATGTTCCTGTTGTTTGCAATCAGAATAAATATCCCGCCAAACCACCCCCACCACTGTTAAACGAAAGACTATTAGTTAACCCCCCCTCAACTAACACAATATTACCTTATAGAATTCTTTATAATACAGTTCATTTTTGTAATAGTTATAAATTTATCCCACCTTTTATTTGTGGACATATTTTTGAATGCTATTTCCTTGTACATCAAGAATAGGTATCTGAAACTGAATATATTAAATAAGAAATAAATATTTGTGGTACATGTTATATACATACCTTGTTATATTTCAAACAAAAATATAACAATGAGGAAAGAATATGTTTACAACTTTAGCTTGGTAACTCCAGAGATTTTGGGGTTTGTTTTATTTAGTAATAATAATACATTAACGGACCTGGGAATAAAAATATTGTCAGCGTATGCGGCGCATAAATTTTCCATGAAATGTAATAATGGATATTTTTATAAAGTATCAAAATTAGAAAATGAAAAACTATTGACTGAAAGAAAATTATTAAAACAGGTAATTTTAACCTTTGATGTTATATTGGTAGAGATGAATGAAGAAGATAAAATGAATTTGATTGTTAGAGAAAATGAACAAACAATGATGATGGTATCACAAGAAAGAGAATATAGAAGATTTATTAATGAGAACCACCCATTATTAATAAAAGAATTTAAGGGGTCGTGTAATGATCTTTCGTGTATGACGTTCAATAGCCGAGAAATAGAAATCCTATTTGATAATTATCGTTTGTGTATCAATCCAAAAAAAAAACGTATAATATTCAATATAAGAAAATGAGAGAAAAAAAGGAAACTTTTGTACGAAATATATTGACTCGTGAAATGTTATATATAAACGATGAGGGTCCCGTGTATAAAGAACCTTGTTTCATTATATTGGTAAATAATAACAGCATCATAGGTTTAGCTTCCTTTTTAGAATGTAATAACTTTGCTGTAAAGACAGTTTATATTGAACAAGGCCCCATAAAATTATATCAACGAGTACAACCCGATAATTATACACAATCCTATCCATTTATTTTAGAGTACGAAGAAAGTTATGTGAATAAACAAACTTCTGATATATTGACTTATTTTGCTATGTGTTGGAGATTGAATGCTTCTGTTTCTAAAAATGTAAACAAAATTAATAATGTATTAGATAACTACATATCTGCATCGAGTAAACCGCACCATGTAATTAATGAAACCACAATAAAAAAATCTAATATATTCATGAAATTTAATGGTATTCCTGCTACATTAAAATTTTACACTTATCATTTTGTTATAAACAATGCAATGATGAGTGAATCTTATGAGCACTGTATACCCGATAATATAGTTTATATATTAAAAGATTACATATTTTTAGTTGAATGTAATTTATATAAAACTAAAAATCGTTGCGTTATCCCAAAACCCAAACCTATGGTTATTATTGATATTCCAACAAATGCATTTATAGCAGAAGATAGAATGAAAATTATTCAAGACTTAAGAAATTCCATAGCTTCTTATTTATATGATTACTTTATATTTTTTCAATGAGAGACGTGTAAAGGGATTTCTTTATGTGGATCTTTACAACCAAAAAATCGGGTCAAAAAGATGATCGATAAGAATATTTACGAAGTAAAATTAGATGCTTCTTCATCATCAAACGAAACTTCTGATATTATTAGGGAACGCCCAGATAAATATAAACCAAACAGTAGTTATATGATTAACATTATACGGGCACTCCAAAAAATTAATTGAAGTGTGTTAATTAATAAATAGACGAAGAAAAATTATTAAATGATGTATAATAAAACACACACACATATATATATTTTAAGAAATTGCATAAATGACATATATTTTAAATACTAAATGGTAATAAATATCATTATTAAAATACAACAAAATCCATCATGTTTTTACATTTGCTAGTATTAAAATTTTTAATCATATGGTTAATTTGAATTAATCTATTGATATTTTCTTTTAAATTTTTCGGTAAAAGCCAAACATTTTCATATGACAATTGAAGAAGACATAGATATTCTAACGTTTGGGGCCTTTTAAACAACTCTCGTTCATTTTCATCCAGGAATTCATAAATTGTTTTTGTATTATGGTGAATTTCCCAATTCCAACAATAACTATTATTATTTGATGAAAAAATATTAGCAAATGTATTAAAGTGGGGTGTTATAAACATTTTACCACATATAAGCGGATAATCATGACTTAAAACTTTTTCAATAGTATTAACATTCAAATTTATATAAAGGTTTAAATTATCAATATATTTTGACCGGAAAGACAATATGTAATTAGTCTCTTTGTACCGTACGTCATTATTGTCGTTTAGGTAGTTTGAATCGAAATCAATAAAGTATAATCGATCAATTTGACTAGTTGTTAATTTTGATAAATTTATATTACTCTTCATTTCCCAAGGAATGACTATTTCATCAAAATAAAATATATAATTAAAGATTTGAAGATTTATATAATTGGATAGATCTCTAATTTCTATTATATCCGTATACAAACTTTTGAATTCGTTACAATAAGTATTATCGATATTCATTATTTATATATGTTTAGATTTTAAATAGATAACAGAAACTAATCTAAAGTTATTGTTTAAATACCAAAAATTGTAAAAAAAATTAAATTTTTTTTAGATTATTTTGGTTGTTAATTATAAATTGTAACAACACAAAATACAACAGAACAGCAAACTATAAAGGATATAAATACAATATATATATATATATATATATATATATATATATATATATATATATATATATATATATATATATATATATATATATATATATATATATATATATATATATGAGAAAATGCAGTAATAACAAGACTATCCAAAGAAACAGCTCTCCTATTTTGACTTGTAAAGTTAAGTTTTGTTTATATTTATGGCCATTTTTATTACTTAATATATATATGAAA
>NC_090744.1:50992987-51005487 GCF_036898095.1 Palaemon carinicauda | reverse complement strand
TCCCGCCCCACCACTTGACACAATTGGTTGTAATTCATTCAAATTACCCCTAATGAGTCAATATGGATAAATATCAACACAACATTTATGTAAAATAAAGCAGGTGAGTTTGGAGCCTTTGAGTTTATGTAATTAGTCGGCCGTAATATAAATTTTTGGGGCCTAAAATTGGGATCATGCTAGTCTGTTCTAAATATTAGTAATGATAGAGCCGTTTTTAATTGAATGGTCGACCAATTTAGTGTTGATAGGATATTGTGCGTTGTTAGTAAATATATTTCTGGAGTGGCATAATTTGTGTAAAGTAAAACAATGTAAAGATGAATGTAAAAGGGTTTTAGGAAAATCCAGTTGTTCAAGAATTGTCGGAAGCTAATGTAACTAAAGTTCAGTGGCTCTCTATTTTGTTGACATTTGGACCCCATGTAACGAGTGGCATGGTTAAAGCCCAAATCATGTGTCTAGCATCTGGAGTGTTAATAAACTCAGGAAAGTTGTTGGAAGAAGATATTTGAGCAGATCGCAAACTTTTGGAGAATGCTGAATCAGAATTTGTGGCAAAGCAGGAATCAATTGACCCACAAACTGACGGAATGAAAGCAAAAAGGAATATTGAGGCTGCTATTCAACGAAATGATAATGATGGCAGAATGGGAGAGACGGGAAGAAAGGGTCGAGAAAAACGGGAAGAAAGAGAGAAGAAGCCAGAGAGATCGCAAGACATGCAAGGGAAATGGAAGAAAAAGTGAGAGTAGAGGCGAGAGATATAACATGACATGTGAGGGAAATGGAACCGAGAGAAATTGCAAGATGAGAAGAAAGGGAGATAGAAAAAGCAAGGCATGCGAGGGAAATGGAACAGTCGAATGCTCGTGCACGGTCGGCAATTCAGACAGAGGTGAGGCTTGCTTTGCACGATACAGAGTTTGATAGAGGTTAATTCCAAAATTCACAGAATAAGATCCAGATGATTTTGTTAATCATTCAGAAACAATGGAATAGCCAGAAGATAAATGGTCTGTGTTATTGCACACTGTCTTGATTGGAAAACGACGTTGTGCATATCTGGCCTTGTCTCAGAACTAGAGGAAGGAGTATCAAGAATCTAAGAGGGGCATCCTACAAGTGTATCAGATGACCTCCGAATATTATAATGAAAGATTTCGCCGTTTATAGGACGAGGAAATGAATTTTGTAGATTACGTCTATAGGATACGACAATTTTTTAAGAGATGGATAGTGGCTGCTAATGTGGGAGAGATGGCAGATTAAGAAGAAATGATAGTGCTGGAAAACTATTTACGAGAATTCATTAACATATTTGTACGTACTTGAGAGGGAAAGAAGTGAAAAAACTTGATAGAGCTGCTTCGCTGCGTGAAGACTAAAAAATTATCAGTCATAAACCTTACATGGGTATGGAGTTTCAACCTTCTTTCCAACCAAGTATCAAGTAATTGGTCGAACCGTAGAAACAAGTTCAGTAATAACTATGTTATCAAGTTCAATAGTTACAACAGAAGTACCACTGGTAGTGTTCCAAAGCAGAAGGCAATAGTACCACAGCAATAATCGTCGAATCTTCCTCTTTCAGGTGTTGTGAGAGACATTCAAAAGATCAATATCATATATTTAAGTGTGGCCAGAGAGGCCATATCAGTAAGGAATGTTCTTCGAATCCACCGAAAGCAGTCACCCAAGAGATTAAGGATAATTCAACTTTACAGATTGTGAAGATAAAGAAACAAATGCGAAAGGACGGCGAGGAAAATATAGCAGCTAACATTTATACCATGAACAAGACAATCCCACACAACGTGGGTGCCTTTAAACTGTATATTTATGAAGGTATGTTAGCCGCTCTAGATGGGAGCGAGAAGACTCCAATCAAAAGATAGTACCAGGTGTTGTGAGAGACGGCTTGCAACCATAGTGTAGTGACACGAAGTGTATACCCATTGGTGGAACAGTCTCTCACAATGAGATTCGGTCATTTTTAAGGGAATAGGAGGTGAGGAGGTTACCCCTATTTGTCGTTTGAAACTGTCATGCGAATTGGTGACAGGTAATTTTGATTTTGCGGTAAAGGACTCATAGGCTGTCGAAGGAGTAGGAGTCTTACTGGGTAATGAGGTTGGTGGAGTGCAGATTGTGCCTTGTTCCACTGTAACTAAGAAACCATTAAAGAGGACTCATACAAATGAACTCGAGAAGGATTACCTATATCTGATTCCTAGTTTTGTGACGAATAGGATTATGACAAAGAAAGAGGATGTAGAAGAACACAGAGAAACCAAAGAAGCGATAAACTTAGATGATCCATTTTTAGAAGACAAGGATTATCATGATAGTACACAAGAGGAGAGCTCCATAGTAAGCCCGAGAGAAGAGTAATGACAGACGAAGTAACTGGAAGACAAGGAAACATGGATTTGAAAGAAATAGAAAACTCAGCGCTGGAAGTAGGACAAGTGAGTCAGAGAAGACTGATACGAATGTAACGGAACGAGGCGACATTAACAAAGTTATTCTACGGTGTGGTGGATGAGATGGAGGTGTAGCAGTTTCCCATCTGTTATTATCTTAAGGATGGGTTGCTTATGAGGAATCATAAACCTGCCGTTATCCCTAGGATTGTCGAATGGGGTATGTGCCATCAGATATTGATTCCAGCACCTTGTAGAAGAAAGGTGATTACCGTAATATAAGAGAAGGGACAAATGGGAATTAGGAAAATGAAGAGAAAAGGTTATGAAACACTTTTTCTGGCCTGGCATGCATAAGGATGTGACCAATTGTTGCAGTGCATGTCACATTTTTCAGATGTCTGGAAAGCCTAATGAGTACATCGAGAAAGCTCCCTTACATCCAAATGAAGTGCGAGAAGAACCCTTCAGTAAGGTAACGATCGATATTGTGGGACCGTTACCAATAACGAACAAAGGTGACGAATATATGGCCAAAGTGATCATCAAGAATTTGCTAAATTTTTTTCACCAAATTTTATATTCCGGAAATGGTTCAGTGTGATCGAGGAACAAATTTCATGTCAGAATTGTTTAAGGATATGATATAACTATTAGATGTAAAACAACAACTCTCTACTACTAATCACCCGGAGACCCAAGGTGCATTAGAGAGATTTCATCAAACCAAAATGAGTATTTTATCAAGATACTACAACGAAACCTGAAGAGAATGAGACATCATACCACCATTAATATTATTTTAAGATTGCAATGCTTATCAAGAAAGCATTGATGTAACCTGAATGAAATGTTGTTTGGACGAGAAGTAAGAGGACCAATTAAAATGTTGGAGGATGGAATTGAATCCGAAGAAGAATACGTCAAGAAATCAGAAAAGATATCGGCGAGATAAGAAGATTTTCCCTAAAAAACATGAAAATGAGCCAAGTTAAAATGAATAAAAGATTTGATATGCAAAGTAAGGAATGACAGTTTGCGGTAGGACAACAGGTGTTGGTTTTCTTACCGATAAGAAGATTCCCATTCACCAAAGAGTTGCATGACCCTTACGGATTTGGAGAAAATCAGTGATCTGACCTATGTTATCGAAACCCCAGGAAGAGGGAAAAGTCAAAGTATATGTTAAACTAATTAAACCATACTTATGTGAATGCGAGACTGAAGCTTCACAGGTGTATATGGCACAAACCATTCCATCCAAATGAAGACAATGACAGATATGTGGTAGGGGAGGTAAGCAAAGTGAATAATCGTCTATCATTCGGAACTTGGAAAAGAAACTAACTCATTTTAACAAGGAACAACAAGTGGAATTATGCTGATTGATTAGAAGTTTCCAATAAATTGGCTCGTACATCCCAAAACCACCCAACTTGACGAAGCATGAGATAAACCTTGACACCACGGAATGATCCTTCAAAGAACAAGCTTATCGACTGTTGCCGTATCACCAAATACTCAGGAGAAAAGAAGTGACCTATTTGTTACCTAATGGATTAGCTGATCAAAGCTCTAGTCCTTAAATTTTTCGATACTTGCTTGTGAAAAAACTAGACGGATCTTTCAGGAGGTGTAAAGACTACTAAGAGTGAAATTCCATCAGTTTGCCCGATAATTATCCATTGCTGCTCATAGACCGACTACACGACAAAATAGGACAAGTGAGGTTCATCTCAAAGATCGACTTGTTAAAAGGTTGTTATTAAATTCATTTAGGCGACAACGCAAAGTTGTTATCAGCTTTTATAACTACGTTTGGGTTATAACAACGCACAGTCATGACATTTGGTTTAATGAACCCACCTGATACCTTTCAACGAGTAATGGATAAATGGATAACCTTCAAGGATCAATTGAAGGAGTAGTCATATATCTCAACGATATTATGATATATTCATCTAACTTGGAAGAACTTCTCCGAATCCTGGACAACATATTTCAAAAGCTATGACGAGCATACCTAACAATTAACCTGGAGACGACTAAATTTGGAAAGACAACAGTTCGGTACTTGGGATTTGGAGTCGGATGAGGATAAATCGGCCAGGTAGCCGCGAGGAATAAAAGAATACGTAAATCCTTGCCCATCTCAACGAGAAAGAATTTGAGACGATTTTTAGGAATTGCCAGTACTTTTAGGCTGTGGTCGCTCCCTTGACGGATTCGACTAGCCCCAAAAAAAAAGTTTGCATCGACCACCGATTGAAAGGAATGATTTAGTTGGATAAAAGCCATGTTAACATAAAAAGCGATACGGCAAGGCCCAAATTTCAAGATGAAATTCCTGATCCAAGTTGATGCGTTGGACAATGGGATTGGAGCTGTCCTATTACAAGAAGGCAGGGAAGGAATTCTTAACCCGGTCTGTTTTATGTTGTCAACGGTGAAGAAACTTCAACGACCTACTTGACAGGTGGAAATGAATCTACTTGCGCTGATCACAGCAATATAAAAGTTAAAAGTTTAGGTGAAAAGACCACATAATGCAGAAATTATGACAGGTACAAATACAGAATAATTGTCATTGGCGTTTATCTTTTTACGTGGTAAGTCAATGTCTATATAAGTTTGCCGGACCTAGGATCGACTCCCGGCTGGTCACAAGCTCTTGTTTTTGTGTGATTTTGCCTAGGGCTATGATTTCGAGGCTGTTAAAAGAATCCAGACATTAATATATGAAAAACATATGGCTTATTTGAATATGAAAAACACGTTGGAATGTGCAATATTTATTGTTTATCGAAAAGCAAGTCATAAACATACCAATTAGCAAAGATGGTGAAAATGGGTTGATTTCAATTATAAGTATAAAAAACTGAATTCAATAGGTGTATGTACAAAAGAATTATCATAAACTTTTAACTTTCTTCGTGGCCACAAGGTAAGTCACTGTCTACACAAGTTTGCAGGACCAGGGTTCGACTCCCGGCCGGTCACAAGCTCTTGTCTTTGTGTGTTTTTGCCTGGGGCTCTGATCCAAAGGTCGTTAAGAGAATACACACATTAGGGTATTAAAAGATATTTGGATTATTTGAATATATATATATATATATATATATATATATATATATATATATATATATATATATATATATATATATATATATATATATATATATAGTAATTGCTAAGCTACAACAGTACTTGGAAAAGCTGGATGTTATTAGCCCAGGGGTCCCAATCGACAGGAAAAAGGGACCAGTGAGGAAAAGAAAAAAAGTAAAATTAAAACAATGACATTTCAATAAATATTTCCTATATAAACTATGAAAACTTAAACAAAACAAAAGGAAGAGAAACGAGATAAAATAGTGAGCCCATGCGTACCCTTAAGAAGGAGAACTCTAACCCAAAACAGTGGAAGACAATGCTACAGAGGCTATGGCAATACCCAAGACTACAGAACAATGGTTTGATTTTGGAGTATCCTTCTCCTAGAAGAGCTGCTTACAATAGCCAAAGAGTCTCCTCTACCCTTACCAAGAGGAAAGTACCCACTGGACAATTACAGTGCAGTAGTTAACCCCTTGGGTGAAGAAGAATTGTTTGGTATTCTTAGTGTTGTCAGGTAAATGAGGGCGGAGGAGAATCTGTATAGAATAGGCCATAATATTCGGTGTATGTGTAGGCAAAAACAAAGTGAACAGGAACTAGAGAGAAAGCTCCATTGCAGTACTGTCTGGCAGGTCAAAGGACCCCATAACTCTATAACGGTAGTATCTCAACAGGTGGCTGGTGCCCAGGCCAACCTACTACCTGTGCATTTATATATATATATATATATATATATATATATATATATATATATATATATATATATATATATATATATATATATATATATATATATATATATATATATATATATATATATATATATATATATATATATAAAATATATATATATATGTATATATAGATATATATATATATATATATATATATATATATATATATATATATATATATATATATATATATATATATCAAATAAGCCATATATATTTTCGATATATTAATGTCTGGATTCTCTTAACGACCTCGGGATCAAAGCCCCAGGCGAAATCGCACAAAGACAAGAGCTTGGCTCCGGCCGGGAATCGAACCCTGGTCGGCAAGCTTATATAGACAGTGACTAACCCATTCGGCCACGAAGCTTTCTTTCTTTCTTCGTGGCCGAATGGGTTAGTGATTTCGCCTGGGGCTTTGATCCCGAGGTCGTTAAGAGAATCCAGACATTAATATATCGAAAATATATATGGCTTATTTGAATATGAGAAACACGTAAAAATGTGCAAAATTTATCATATATATATATAGATATATATATATATATATATATATATATATATGATTTTATATATATATATATATATATACATATATATATATATATATATATATATATATATATATATATATATATATATATATATATATATATATATCTATATATCTATATCTATATACATATATATATATATATATATATATATATATATATATATATATATATATATATATATATATATATGTATATATATATATATATATATATATATATATATATATATATAAAAAATATATATATATATATATATATATATATATATATATATATATATATATATATATATATATATATATATATATATATATATATATATACTGTATATACATACTGTATATATATATATATATATATATATATATATATATATATATATATATATATATATATATATTTATATATATATATATATATATATACAGATATATATATATATATATATATATATATATATATATATATATATATATATATATATATATATATATATATATATATATATATACATATATTGATTCTTTTGCCTCGGTGATTATAAAATAGTTACTCATAGAGTTTTAAATTCTCCAAAATATATATATATATATATATATATATATATATATATATATATATATATATATATATATATATATATATATATATATATATATATATATATATATATATATATATATATCTGTATATATACATATATATATATATATATATATATATATATATATATATATATATATATATATACAGATATATATATATATATATATATATATATATATATATATATATATATATATATATATATATATATATATATATATATATATATATATATATATATACATATATTGATTCTTTTGCCTCGGTGATTATAAAATAGTTACTCATAGAGTTTTAAATTCTCCAAAATATATATATATATATATATATATATATATATATATATATATATATATATATATATATATATATATATATATATATATATATATATATATATATATATATATATATATATATATATATATATCACAGCGCTGGCAAGCGCGACCGGGGAACAAGCAAAAATGCTGCCAGTGCTGTTATATACGATTACGTAAACCAGAAATACCGGGTTTTCAGAAAAGTGCTTTCCGGACATAGTATAAGCTTGAAACTCTAGGAGTTAGTTCTATTCAATTTAACTAGATGATCCTAAAAGTTTCAAGTCCCTATCTTATAAGGTTCGTGAAATATGACGTCAGAAATATGCAAAAAAATAGCAAAAATGACGTCAACGTTCAGGTGTTCAATATAGAGTCATGGATAGACGCTTTTTAGCAAAGTTTCAACTCTATAATCTTAGCTTCTGAATGAGCTAGATAGCTGTTCGACCTCAGGTTTTGTAGATTATGTTTTAAATTGTGTATTAGGCTATGTGGGAATGTTTTGCGGTAATCACGAAGGCTGTAGTCACGTACTTAAGTTTCAAAAGTCATCAAACTGACATCTTTAAGCCAACTTTCAACGTTTATTTCTCAGCTTCTGAATAATAAGTTATAGACATGTTTGACCTCACATTTTTGAAGATATGACTATAAACTAGTTAATCAATACGCTTGCGTAAAAAAAGAGTGATATTTTACCCAAAAACCGATAAATCGGTTGGAACTTTTGACCGGGGAAACGTCTGTCTATATCCGAACATAACTTGACAACAAAACGTTTACCCGATTGAGTGGTTTAAAGAATTGATATGAAAATTTTAACCGGGTGTCGCCGGTCGCTTGCTTTTGACATTACCCATAGTCATAAAACAAAAAAATTCTGGGTAACGTACCTACAACTATAAGGTTAAATAATAAAATAGCATACACGCCAACCTTTGATCACAGCGCTGGCAAGCGCGACCGGGGAACAAGCAAAAATGCTGCCAGTGCTGTGATCAAAGGTTGGCGTGTATGCTATTTTATTATTTAACCTTATAGTTGTAGGTACGTTACCCAGAATTTTTTTGTTTTATGACTATGGGTAAAGTCAAAAGCAAGCGACCGGCGACACCCAGTTAAATTTTTTATATCAATTCTTTAAACCACTCAATCGGGTAAACGTTTTGTTGTCAAGTTATGTTCGGATATAGACAGACGTTTCCCCGGTCAAAAGTTCCAACCGATTTATTGGTTTTTGGGTAAATATATATATATATATATATATATATATATATATATATATATATATATATATATATATATATATATATATATATATATATATATTTATATATATATATATATATATATATATATATATATATATATATATATATATATATATATATAAGTATAGAGAGAGAGAGAGAGAGAGAGAGAGAGAGAGAGAGAGAGAGATTATTATGGACCGGCAGGAGTCACTTGCCTTAGTTAGTTAGGCACTACACATCACAAGGAACTGGCTATCCTTTGATGTATTTACCCAATGAATTCTACATGGAAAGAGGAGATGAAAGATTGGCCCTCCGTCCCGGGCGTATCTAGGTGCTAATGTTCTCCAGGTTTATAAATACTAAAGAAAAATTTAAAATACGTAATCGGAATGTTAGAACCATGAATCAGATTAGGGAGTTACAGGAAGTGGAGAGTGAATTTATGTTTTGATGGGAGTGGTAAGAAAACTTCAGTTAAAGGCAACACTTATTTGAGGTTTTGAATAGGAGATATGATGAAAGAATAATTTGATTGATATACCTGAAGCTGATGAAGACGTTGATATGCCCAAGAAGGAATTCAGTATGTTTCAATTCGAAGTTATCCTCAAAAAACTAAAGAGATGGAAAGCCTTGTAATATGATGGAATGACTGCCAAGATGATACATCCTGAAAATTAATTGACTACCTCATTACTTTCAAGATATTGTAGAATGTGGCATGACGAGGTAAAAACCTGATAAATGGGAGGTAGTAGTTTTGCAAAGAAAAAGGAGACCTGACTGATTGCGATAACTACAGAGGCATAAAACTTACGCCAGCTATTATGAAAATATATAGTTTGCTTACTCAGAGTCTGGAGAGAAGATTGATGAAAAACTGAGAGATGAACAAGCAAGATTTAAAAAAGGTCGAAGTTGCACTGAGCAAAATTTTTATTTTGAGACATATTGTATAGCAATGCGTAAAATATAGAAATCTCCTTTCGATGGCATTTGCGGACTATAAACAAGCCTTTGATAGTGTGCACTGGCCAATTTTGCTGAGAGTCACGCATTAGTATGGAATGTGTCGTCACCTATGTTGTTTATGCTCCTCATGGATTTTGCAATGTGTAACACATTCAGAGATGGTGGAGAAGGATTGGACTGGATTGGTGATAGGAATTTAACAGACCTAGAGTATGCTGATAATGCCATCATTGTTAGCAGACGACCACAGGATTTGTAATGCTCGCTTACCAGAATGCAGGGCATATCCCACGAGTTTTGGATGAAGATAAATAGAAGAAAGACTGAGATAATGAGAACTGAGTATGCTATGAAAAATTAAATATCATTGGAAGGAGAAAGGTTTAATGGGGTAGAATCCTTAAAGCATTTAGGAACTATGATATCCAATACAGGATGTTCATAATTAGAGTTTAGTGAAAGATTGAAAAACGCAAATCAGATAATGGCTAGGTTGAGTAAAATTTTGAAATTAAGTCGACTAAAATTACATATAAAAATCAGGCTATTTATCAGTTTAGTGAGATTAGTGTTACTCAATGGACATGAGTCAGGTATGACAATTAAAAAATCTCCAAAAGATTTAGTCGATTTGAGAATGAAGACCTCAGAAGGATATTTGGAGTTAAAAGTCAGGAGAGGTTTAGAAATGAAACAATAAGAGATATTACTCGAGTGCCATATTTTGATAAGATCATGATGAAGGGTAGATGCAGATGATTTGGGTATGCTCTTTGCCCTCCCAAAGAGATATTAGCTTACCAAACGTTCAGTTGAGCTCCATAAGGCACTAGAAGAGTTGGAAACCCAAGTAGATGATGAATGCAGATAGATAAGACTAACGAGAGGAATATCTTTTGCTCTGGTGATTATAGAATATGTGCTCACAAAATGTTAGATTCTTCAAAATGAAGAAGCACAATAGGCTTAAAGACAAGTTTCTTTAATGAATTACCTTTCAAGTGCAAACAGACCAACGAATAATTTGCATTCCGATGAACTTAGACAAATTAGGTCTCCCATTTGACACTTCCAGGAGTATCCCCCAGTCACTCTTATGGCACCTGATGCTGCTATGTTGGTTTTACTATCTTTCACAAAATATTAGGTTTTCCAGACTCTGTCCGAGTATATGCACATTTTTGAACGATATGATATGTTATTTTTGTATACATTTATCTTTTGCCATTTGAATTATATATATATATATATATATATATATATATATATATATATATATATATATATATATATATATATATATATATATATATATATATATATATATATATTGGTTAGATTTCGTCATTACTCTCTATTTTCAATTTTTAAATCAATACTTTTTCATTCATCATCTCCTACTTCACATTTCATAGTAATTAGCCATGTAAGCCCGGGTCTTTCAGCTCTTCTACTACCTTGTGGAGCCCAAATAAAAGTTTTGTGAACTAATCTCTCATGGGGAGCGTGAAGACCATGATCATCTATCCCTCACCATTATCTTATCCACATATGGCTCTAAAGTAATCTCTCATAGTCTCATTTCTAGTCCTGTCCTGCAATTTAACTAACAATATTCTTCTGAGGGCCTTGCTGTCAAATATACAAAATCTGTATGTTAATTTTTCATTGTCATACCATGATTCATGTACACCTGGTAACACAGATCTCACTAAACTGATATATAACATGATTTCTTATATGTAATTTCAAGCTATTTGATTTTCCAATTATGCTCCATTTTCTGGTTTGGCCTTTTCAATAGTGCATTAAACTCAACATCTAAAGATCCTGTATTAGAGATCATAGTTCCTTAATATTCTAATGATTCTACCTCATTAATCCTTTCTCCTTCCAATGATTGTAGATTCCGTTCTCATTATATCTCCCTTTCTTCTATTCACCCTGAGTCCAAACTCATGTGACATTTCATGCTTTCCAGAAAGCACTTTTTGTAAGTCATGTGTTGTTCTGCTATAAAGGTCAGCGTCATCAGTATAAGCTAGGTAAGCTACTCTCTTGTTACCAATCCAGTTCAATCCTGCTCCATCATCCCCAACTGTTCTATGCATTATAAATCCATGATGAAATTAAACAAGATAGGTGTCAACATATTCCCTTAGAGTACTCCACTATTCCCTGAAAATTTATTTGATAGGACTCAAGTAACATTACCTTTACACTTGCTATGTTCATTGACAGACTCAATTAAATTTACCTATTCGAGAGGAACTTCATATGAACGCGAGACTCTCTAAAAAATTGGTCGATGCATACTATCAAAGGCTTTTTCATAGTCCAGAAATGCCATCAAAAGTGAATTTCTATATCCTACACACTCTTTTACACCATTTCTTAAAATCAATATTTGGTCAGTATAACTTCTACCTTCTCTAAATCTTACTTGTTCAACTCTTAGCATTTTATCAATATTTCTATCTAGTATCTTTAGAATGAGCATACTATA
>NC_090744.1:50957987-50985487 GCF_036898095.1 Palaemon carinicauda | reverse complement strand
GTACTATCCCATTCCCCTTAGGGACAGTAACAGTGCTACTTCCGTTGTAACTGTTAAACTTGTGCCCATAGTTATTTCCGAACTGGTTTCCACGGTTCTGCGAATACTTGATACTTTGTCGGAACGATGATTGAAATTTCATGCCCGAGGAGGGTTTAAGACGGATAATATTATAATCATTACTCAACGAAGCAGCTTTCTCCAGTTTCTTCTTATCTCCCTCTCTCAAGTACGTTCGAGTGTGTTCAGGAATTCTGCGTAGAAACTGTTCTAGTATTATCAATTCTTCTAAATCAGCCTTCACCTTTACTTTAGCAGCCTCTGTTCATCTCTTGAAACATCGGGGTATCTTATAAGCGTAATCCAGGAGAGCCATTTTTTCGTCCTTTCTTAAACTTCGGAACCTTTCATTATAATATTCAGGGGTCATCCGATACAATTGCGGCATGCTACTCTTCACTCCATCCTCTGATCCTGAGATAAGGATAAGTAATCACTGTGGCCCATCCCAAAGAGCACACTGCAATAAAACAAAACATTTTTCTTCGGTCCATTTCATCATCGCTGCAACCGTTTCGAAATAATCCAAGAACTCGTTTGGTGACTCTTCTGTGAACCTTGGAATTAACCTCGGGGCTTCCGACACATTAAATAGGGTTTAATGCCTAGCAGGAGTCATCTCTGTCTCTGCCTGTTCTTTCAGCTGGGTACGGGCGTGCAAAAGTTCCAACTCCCCCCTATACCTCACTTTTTCCATCTCTTTTCCTTCTTCTTTTCTCTGTTTTTCTTCCTGTCTTACAATCTTTTTCTCTTCTTTTTCTTTCTTTGCTTCCATTTCCTTCGCACGTAGTCTTTCTTCCCTCTCATCGTCTTCTCGCCTTGCTTCCATCTCCTTCACATGCCTTCTTTCTTCTCTATCTTTTTCTTCCTGTATTCTCTCTCTTTCATCTCGTTCTGACATTATCTTCGACCTAATTAAATTTTCTTCCACTGCAATTCATTGAATCTTACCTTCTACATCCTTATCTGCTTTTATGCCTTCAGTTCGACGTCAACCGGTCCTTGCTTTGCTAAAAATTCTTCCTTAGCTTCCTCCAACAGTTTAGGAGCTTCCACAATATTCTCTTCCGACAACTTTCCTAAGTTTATCAATGTCTCTAAAGCTAAATACTTAATTTGGGCCTTATTATTTCCACTCGTAGCATGTTCACTACATACCATTAAGATTGAGAGTCACTGAGCTTTAGTTACCTTTGGTTTCCGACAATTCATGAACAATTGGGTAACTTAAAATCTCTTCGATATTAAACTGTGTCATTTTGTATTTTTTCGATAATTTAATGCCTCTCTAAAAAATAATATGCTGACAATGCTCAAAATCCTATCAACACTACCATTCAAAAACCATTAATCAAAAACACACCCAGTTATCACTAATGTGAAAAACAGACTCGCTGGATCCCAAGGGTCTGGTCATCAAAATATATTATACGATATGGTTCACGGGTTTGGACACCTAAAATATATTATATGATATGACTCTCTAGTCTGGCCAATAATATAATATATTATACTATGACTCATGACTAGGAAACAGAAATATAATATTATATTTACTACGACTTGCATGTTAATCACCCTCTCGAATTCTAAACTCCCTTGTTTACTTTTACATTAAAACTATTACACTTTAAAACATCAATACATGAGTTATTAGACCATTAAATAACTCCCAGAAATCATTATACAAAACATTGAATATGAGAAGGACTCTTAAGCACACTCACAATTAATCAGGGTAATTACTCTTAAGTATCATTAAACTGTATATAAAACTCACAATGGTTCTTAACAGGAATATGACCAGAATCTTGTGTTAAATAATTATGTTTGGAATAAAAGTTCTTTGAAAGAATTTACACAATAATAAAAATAAGTCATCGGGAAAAAATTTAAGTATGAAAAATACATAGAGTCAGACATAAATGTTACGATCTGAAATTATATAATAACTTGAGTTTAACTATTATGTCTGAATAAAACTTAACCTAAGAGAAGAAGTAATGCAATGAAAATAATATAAATGCTTGAAATAATTATGAAATAATACCATGTTTAAGTTTCACTCTTCATGAATAATAGTAAAGCAGAACTCTTTACATAACAAACCCTGCCTACAGGGCTGTTTTTTAAAACGTTATACAATGCCAACACTCACCCTAATACAATGAGCTCAAAATTACCTTTTAGTCTTGCGTATTTCTCGATACGTGATTTGCTTTGTGGCACAGGGTCACTTAGAAAAGGACAAAACAACGTAAAGATCATTTTCGACAATACACTGGGTTACCTGCGGGAGAGAGAGAGGTGGGAAGGAGGTTATTTTCAGGCTACAGTTTTAACTCAATCTGAATGTCTCTTTGTCTCTGACGGTAACCTAACCTTGGTCACCTTTACATAGGAAACCTGGCTAATTCCAGAAGGTTCCAAATTATTTTGAAAGCGTAGCGTCTGCCTAAGGGCATCAGAGTTTCTAACTAGATAAAAATGCCAAGAGGCAAGGGGGGTGGGTTTTTCAGGCAACTCTTAGATACAAACCAACTCATCCGCGAGACGACTATTTCTGCTAGCTCCTCCTACCTATATTTCCCGGAATAGAAAAAAAAGATAACATCCCCTCCTCTGCCTTTAGCGAATTCTCTGATTTGAAGTACGTGGTAAAGATTCTTCCAAAGCACATGTCCCTGAACATTCTCTCTCTTACATGACACCATACTTCATAAATTATAAAAGAATATTACCAAAGCCCTTTTTCCTATCTCGCATGAATCCTACAACACTTTTAAAAAGTTTACATGAGACTTCGTAGCAAACATAGGTGGCTTATGAGAGGACACACTGACGTGATGAACACCTCTGACGATACACTGGGTTACATGCGGTAGAGAGACAGAGGGGAAGGAGGCTATTTTCAGGCTGAAATTCTAACTTGATTCGTATGTCTGTCTGTCTTTGACGGTAACCTAACCTTGGTCACCTTTTTATACGAAACTTGGCTAATTCCAGAGGGTTCCAAATTATCAGGGAAGCGTAGCCTTTACCTAGGGCGTCAGAGTTTCCAACTAGACAAAAATGTCAAAAGGCCAATCACGGGGGTTTCAGGTAACTCTCAGATACACACCAACGCACCCACGAGATGACTTTAGTTCCGCCTACCTATTGTCCCTGAAATATAAAAGAGATAGCCTCCCCTCGCCGGCCAATGACAAAGTTTCTAATTCAAAGCACATGGTAATGAATCGCCCAAAGCACATGGTTAAGAATCTTTCAAAGCACATGTCACTGAATATTCTCTCTATAACATGACGCAATAGTTCATAAAATATATAAGAACAGTACATATGCCCTTGTACTTATCTGACACTAATCCTTAAACACTTTCAAATAGACTACGTAAGAATTCGTAGCAAACATATGTGAATTAAAAAGGTAATTCTTAAAAAATATGTGAATTCACATATTTCAACTTAAATAAAAAAGTACCATGAAATTTACGACCGATGTTTTACGTAATTTATATAAAATACTTATAAGTACATGAGAGGGGCTTATTTTACAGGCTATGTATCATCTCTTAAATGCACAAATGAAAACAGTACATGAAATATGTATAAAATCATCAATATATTACGATAGTTACCCTACAGTAGACCATCTTCGTAAGAATATATATATATATATATATATATATATATATATATATATATATATATATATATATATATATATGTGTGTGTGTGTGTGTGTATATATATATATATATATATATATATATATATATATATATATATATATATATATATATATATATATACATACACACACACACACACGATATTACCTTTCCCACTATAAATAACGAAACACCATAGCCGGCTACAAATGTAGGCAATCATTAGGATGAGTAAGTGAAACAAGGCATGGAATGACGCAAAGAAATATCAGTGGATGGACTAACTGTTGATTCATTAATAGAAGGGAGAGATTTAATTGTAGTAAAACTGGCTGAACTTTATACAAAATCTCTGCACTAAGGTTCTGTAACTATAACTGGGAAAAATATTATCATTATCCTAAAAATAGAAGACATGTGACCTGTAAATGAGTTTGCTCTCCGTAATATATAGATTATTTACACACATTATATTAAGTCGAATAAAATGGTAGCTAAAATTAATGAAAAAATTAACATAGTATGACAAACCAAAATGTATGGCATATTATCATTATTATTATTATTACTAGCCAAGCTACAACCCTAGTTGGAAAAGCTGTATAATATAAGCCCAAGGGCTCATATAGGGAAAAATAGCTCAGTGAGGAAAGGAAATAAGGAAATAAATAAATGATGAGAATAAGGTAATAATAAATCATTCTAAAAAAGTAACAACGTCAAAACAGATATGTCCTATATAAACTATTAACAACGTCAAAATCAGATATGTCATACATAAACTATAAAAAGACTTATGTCAGCCTGGTCAACATGAAAACATGTGCTCCAACTTTTAACTTTTGAAGTTCTACTGATTCAACTACCCGATTAGGAAAATTTATAGAGTACTGTGTAGTATTGGGCCTCATGATGGAGAAGGCTTGGCTATTAGAATTAACTTCCTGCCTAGTATTACGAACAGGATAGAATTGTCCAGGGAGATCTGAATGTAAAGGATGGTCAGAGTCATGAAAAATCTTATGCAACATGCATAATGAACTAATTGAACGATGGTGCAAAAGATTAATATCTAGATCAGGAATAAGAAATTTAATAGACCGTAAGTTTCTGTCCAACAAATTAAGATGAGAATCAGCAGCTCAACACCAGACAGGAGAACAATTCTTAAAACAAGGTATAATTAAAAAATTAATACACTTCTTCAGAATAGATTGATCACCGAAAATCTTGTAAGACTTTCTCAATAAGCTAATTTTTTGTGCAATTGAAGAACACACAGACCTAATGTGTTTCACAATAGTAAATTCTCTGTCGAGAATCACACCTAAAATTTTAAAAGAGTCATACAAATTTGAAGAAACATTATCAATACTGAGATCCGGATGTTGAGGAGCCATCGTCCTTGACCTACTTACAATCATACTTTGAATTTTGTTAGGATTCAACTTCATACCCCATAATTTGCGGCATGCACCAATTTTAGCTAAATCTCTATTAAGGGATTCACCAACCCCAGATCTACATTCAGGGGATGGAATTAGTGCGAAGAGAGTAGCATCATCTGCATATGCAACAAGCTTGTTTTCTAGGCCAAACCACTTGTCATGTGTATATAGTATGAAAAGTAATGGTCCAAGAACACTATCCTGTGGAACACCGGATATCACATTCCTATACTCACTATGGTGCCCATCAACAACAACTCTTTGAGATCTATTACTTAAAAAAAATCAATAATAATGCTAAGAAATGACCTACCCACTCCCAACTGTTTGAGTTTGAAAACAAGGTCCTCATGATTAACACTGTCATAGGCAGCACTAAAATAAAGGCCAATCATACGAATTTCTAGACCAAAATCAAGGCATTTCTGTACAGCATTGGAGATTGTAAGAAGGCATCACATGCTCCAAGGCTTTTACGAAATACAAATTGCAAACTAGGGAATAAAGGATTACCTTCAGCAAACCTATTAAGACGTTTTGCCAGAAGACGTTAAGACTTTTTAGATAATATGGGAGTTATGGAAATTGGGCGATAATCAGTGCGACTAGAGCTACCACAAACACATTTACATAGAGGAGTAACATTACCAATTCTCCAACAAGTGCTAAAAGCTCCTCCTCTTGCTAACTTGCGCAAAATAACAGATAACTATAAGAAAGATTTACTTTCCGTCAAAACCTTATCAGTAATGGAAGGCCTTCAAAGAATAGGAATAGGTGAATACTAAAACACTTAAATATATCTCTTCAGAAAATACATCAATCCTAAACCTACATAAAGTTAGTTAGAAAATTACAATTGGGAAAGGAGTTGGACACGGAGACCTAATCTCTCCTAAATCATTCACAGCATACCTAGAAGATGTTGTTGAACATTCGCATTGAAAAAAAAATCATTAAGATTTGTAGATGGCATTGTTAATCATGGCGGAATTTAAAAGATGATAGAATTCTTTAATAGAAAAAGCAAAAACAAAAATATATGACTGAAACTGAATAGGTGAAAAACTAAGATATTTATCAAAGCAGAGGCAACAAATAATCGTTATAAATAAGCCTCTAGAAATTGTTCATAGGGTAGATATTCATTGTTTCCTCAGGACACGAGACCGAAATTATAGGAATGATATACAAAGGAGGGAGACCTTTTGGTAATATGAGACTATGAAAAGTAAAATTCCACTTTTTTCTAAAAACAATAGTATTGAATCAGACAGTCCTGCAGATAATAGCAAATGCATAAAAAAACTTAGAGCTTTACTAAAACCTCAGAGCATTAACTAGTCACAACTAAAAGAGTTATGAAATAAATGCTTATTGGAATAACACTAAGATAGAGAAAAGAGGCAACATGGATTCGAGAGAAAACAAAAGTGACGAATGTTCTAATAATATGGAACAAAAATAAATGGACATGGCCATGACATATAATGAGGATGACAGATAATAGATCGGTATGAAGAATAACTGAATGGGTCCCTACACATTGCAGAGGAAGCATGAAAAGGAGGAAAACACTAATGATTGATGAACTTTGAAAATTTAAGGGTCTTGATGACCATAGAAAGACCATAAACAGACGCAAGTGGAAGGTCAGGTCTGGGACTTTTATTCTGCAGTGCACTATTGACGGCTGATGATGATGATCAGAAACATGAAAAGCAATCTTTAAAGATTTTCCAACCTATCTAACAATAAAAAGGTAAAACAACATACCTTCAATAATATCAACAGTCTTACTCGCTGCAAACAACCGTTAACTAATTACCACCCTCTCTCTCTCTCTCTCTCTCTCTCTCTCTCTCTCTCTCTCTCTCTCTCTCTCTCTGAAGGATTTGGTACACAAAAGGAAAACTTAAGTTTAAAAGAGCAAATGAAAAAAAAGCGATATCTCACACCGTCATACAGTCCGGACCCAGCAGTGTCTCACCTCAGGCCCGTATACATTATATGTATATAGTCAATATATGTAAATACCTTGGTCTAGCAGGTTATGTCCCTCATTTCTGGACTTACTATTTGGTGTTTCTTTTAAGTTACCATTATCTTAGAGGCTGTAATTATATTAGCAGTCAAAATACAGATTTAAATATATCTTACGTATGTCTTGAGTTAAATGAAAGTTTTAAGAAACAAAATACCTGCAAATATAGTCAGGGTGAGGTTCTTTTTTCCCTCTAATCTAAGATCAGGGGGAACCAGCCACTGTCTGCATATGAATAGTGCACTGCTCCACGGCGGAAAAAATAACAAGGTCATATTTGATATGAGAAATCTCTCACCCAATGAACAAAGCTTAAACTTTTGTTTACAGATTATGGGTTTTGAAGAAGCTCTAAAGATATTAGAAACCAAACTCTATCAAATTTGGTGAAAATATAACAAGATTTTATCCCCAACCGAATTTTTAGTTCGTCCCAAAAGGAAAAAGCGAATGTTTATTGCCTCAAATTATGCGCCGATACCAGATAGTTAGAATATTGGTTCTTAATCGTTATGGATTGACTAAATCAAAACAAGGACAAAACAATAACCACTTTCATATTGGATGTAATTTTTTTTCAGATTAATATGACAGTGTTTACGTTGATATCAATCACCTTAATTATTCTGTAACTTTAATTTCATTGATAAAAAGCCACCCACAAACCAACGACAGAAATACTTTACATTTATCAGTAAAAAAAATATACATATATAAATTTTTAGAATAGGCAGGACAGCAATTACAGTCATTATTTCCTCCCTTAGCCAGGAGACGGAATCCTTACATCACTTTGATAGAAAGTCAAAGGTAAAAAAAAAAAGAAAAAAAAAATACTTCAAAATCAGCAGAACAAAATCTTCAGTTCAGAACTCTTAATCAACGGAAGTAGTTTTTTTTTCAATTAAGCAGTAAAATTTTAAAACTCACTAACCCAAAGGAATTGTTGGAAACACAAACGTTTTCAATTTGGCGGTCGAGAATTTCTGTGAAAATGTTTCATATTGAACTTCTTTGTTCCTCCGTATAGGTGTGGGCCAGTAAAAAGACATTGTTTGTTCTCAGGATTGTAATAATGCTCAAACAAATAAGAAGACTAAATACTTTCTGAAAAAAAAATAGCTGTGAGATAATTGGAAAATATCTTATATAATACCCTTGTTACCAGGAAAATTGTTGTTCGAATATCTAATCTCTCTCTCTCTCTCTCTCTCTCTCTCTCTCTCTCTCTCTCTCTCTCTCTCTCTCTCTCTCTCTCTCTCTCTCTCTCTCTCTCTATATATATATATATATATATATATATATATATATATATATATATATATATATATATATATATATATATATATATAGATTCATTAGTCCGTCTTTTTACTTCGGTTTTCCCTGTCTTTCAATACAGTTACACCGGAATCTTACAAAACCGTAGGAACTTTTAACAATGCTTCTCCTTTATTTCCCACAAATACGAATACCAACGTTATTTCCTTTCAATCGTCGTCTTCTCTTTAAGATTTGAGTTAATATTTTCAAAACAATAATAACTAATCTGCTATATGTTTCAGAGTTTGAAATACATCTCTTCCCCGAAACTTTCAAGTCTATAAGATATAATATAGTTTTCAATTATTATTCTTTGGGTCTATAAAGTTACCCATGAAAACGGAGTTCATACCAAAAGTTATTAGTAAATGAAGACTTTTAATATTATCTCCTTTTATTCATATGTTAATACCTTATTCTCCATACAAAAGACCATTCTTACTCTATTGCGTAGTGACTTCAGGATTTGTTTTACTTCGACAGTATCAAAAATATTATATTGTTTCATTAACTGTTACTACGATTAATCCTTCTCGAAACTGTAACACACAATTTTACTAAAGGATCGGACGCGTGAATAAAAGATCGTGTGAATAATAGACCTCGAAAACCATCTGAATCTTTGGGAAAGAAATCGAACTCCCGGCATGGCAGTTGAGACTTTCAGAGGAACAGTTTCTTTGCCCATTGCTGCAATTTTACCAGACAACGATGGTCTTCACTCATCATAAAAGCATAATAAAGCCAAATAAAAGGAAATACGATAAGAAACTTGTAGAAACATATTGAAAGTAATTTTCATCTATAGGCATCTCCTCTAGTAGGTTAAACATGAATGATGACTGAAAAAAAAAAATCAAAAGATAACACCAATTTTTCTGCATGCAGGTGATTCATGAGGAACAGTCTCTCTCTCTCTCTCTCTCTCTCTCTCTCTCTCTCTCTCTCTCTCTCTCTCTCTCTCTCTCTCTCTCTCTCTCTCTCCTTTCACCACACGACTTACTATCGATATTGCACAGGAATGTAAACAAGCGGAGAATAAAATTCTCATTTCATATAAGAATATCTCAGAAGATATCGCTAACGAGACAACTTTTCCATGAATTCAATAAAGAACGTGAACGGGTGTTTGTTTATTCATCTTCATAAATAGGACGCCAATCAAGGAAGTGTCTTTTATTGCAGCCAATCCTATTGGGTCATTGAGATTTATTTTTCTAAATAATTATGAAAATTTGTTTTTTATATATATATTAAAAGAAGTTTATGAATTTGCTTCGAAACATTTCTATAACAGAGATATTCAGGTATCTTCAGATTATTTTCTGACTTTATGTTGTGGGTTTCTATGCTACCTGGCATAAAGCGGGCTCTATGACATAGGGTAGCGTACAGAAAAAATAAGAGTTTGCATATGGAAAAAAAAAAAAAAAAAAAAAAAAAAAAAAAAAAAAAAAAAAAAGCACCAAATGGGTAGGGAAGGATATTGAGAATGATGGTGAGATGGATACAACCAAATGAAAGCATGTCGTGACTAGTTTAGCTGGAGCCCAGAGCTTGAGTCCAGTGTCGGTGCCTTTGCCTTGAACCGTCATTCCTGGTCAAAAAGAATGAGGGTTGGAAAGCTTGTAAAATTTCGTATGCATTTGTGTCCATCCGGATGAGATCCAAGGTAGTGTTAAGTAATTTCTATCTGCTATTATTCTATGATCGGATTACTTATGATGAGGTGAACTCAAGATATGTGAAAATCTGTTATATTAGAAATAGACAAGACGTCTCAAGAGAATTCTATGGGAGAGAGAGAGAGAGAGAGAGAGAGAGAGAGAGAGAGAGAGAGAGAGAGAGAGAGAGAGATTCTTTAAATTTCTATTGGAAACAAAATGTTGGGTTTGAAAGAGATTTTTCTCATGTCAACTTCTTCCATAGAAAAGAAAATCCGGTCTTTTGGAAATAGAATTGGAATAATCGAGGCTGAATAACTTTCCTGCAACTTCAGGAAAATGTATACTTTTTTCTCTTGAGGGCAGGAAAATAAGGAAGAACCGATGTTATTGACAACTGCAGTGACCCCAACTCAGAAAAGAAGAAAGATGAATGCGAAAGAGTTTGACGTGTAATACCCGTGCAAGAAATAACACAGTTATCGTCATCGGATTCCAGTCAACCTGAATACGAAAACCCGTTGAATGTAACACATGCTGATCTCGATTCCATTTTCATTACCATTATTATATTGTTGATTTTCATGCGAATGCCGGCATAGAAAACTCGTCTACAAAAGATGTGGCAACCTTTTTTATTGTAGTTGGGAAAATGCAAAAGCAAACGGTTGTTTGGATTGATGGTCAGCGTTCTTACCACTCATCCACCCAATGCTTCGCGTAAATGGATTTTAATCCAATTGATCAAATAAAACCACAGACATACGAAACTGAAGAAGTTATTGGTTTCATTATTGGTAATGATGCAATTGCTTTACTTGTAATTGTTGCTGGAGCACTAGTAAAAAGGACACGCGCTATATAAGAAAATAAGGAATTGAATGTCTCGACACATAGAGAACATTTTAAACTTTATGAAGATGACAAAGTGAAAGTTTATGTCACTCACAGAAAATGGAATACCTTGGCTAAAAAAGGCGACGGTTTCGTGACGGTATATTTCAATGTGTTCCGGATGGAATTTAGTTGTATACCTTTCATGCACTAATACTTGATAATAAAACATTACTATTGATATACTGCTTGAAAAACAAGTTGGATGAAGTATAGTAAAACATTCAGCTTTATGAGAAAGTTATAAATCAAGGTGTTTCCTCAATCCATGTTTATTTTGAAAGGGCACTTATGAAGAGTATTCAAAAAAATTTCACAGAAGTTAATATCTATGGTTGTTACTTCCATTTTGCAGTGTCTTTGGAGAAAAATTGAATTGCAACTCTTTTCCCGTGTGATAAGACGCTACAAGTGGTAAGACGCACCCTTAAATTAGCAAGGCAGTTCTAGAAAGAAAAAAAAAATAAAATGAGGATTTTAAAAACTTCGAAACCCATATTCAGCGGTTCTAGCAGGATTATTGTCTGCTGGCACAGTAACTTTTCTTATTTTGGGTGTATTATGAAATGCTCTAGTTAATATCTATTAGCTATATGTCGATGATCCCAACTCTATTACATATTTTTATAAGAAACAACGATGCCAGTCATAGTTTCCACCAAAACTACACGTTTACTCATAGTGCTTGGTGTTTCAAGTGTTGTTTACATGATGAAAGCAGTGTTGCCAAAAGTTCATTATAAAATTTTGGTAAAGATGTAAAGTTTTAGTAATAGTTCCAAAATTCCTCATATACCCTATGAATTTTCACACAAAATGTAGTTATTGATTATAGAAATCTATAAATTCTTTTAGGTGGAATACTTTAGCTACTGTTTATTTGATTCTGGGTCTAGTTACTTTTCTGCCAACTTGGTAATACTGCACTCAATTAACAGAAGTTTTTTCCAAGGACGTATTCAACAACTGTCTGTTTGTATTATTTCGGAACTAAGGCAATAAAGTCATTATCAATATATTACTTTATTACAAAATATCAACAAAATATGATAAAATAGATATATACTGAATAAACAACTAATATGTCATGGTGTTGTCTGCTACGAGACCACCAGTTGGCATGTTTACTTGTGGAAGTGGGTTAGCGAGTCATCAGCTGATTACCAAAATAAAAAAAAAAAATAATTTGCTACTGTACTTCGTTAAATGAAGTGCAATATAAAAATTAAGTAATTTATATTATATGAATGATAATTGTAGGTTTATATTCTATCTCTCGTGAGTTTGAGTGCTTGTATGTCAATAGTTTGGTATTTGAGGTGTCAAACTCCCCTAAACAACTTTTTCTTAGTGTTAAGACGCAGGGTGATTTTGGAGGTTATTTTTCGTGGAAAAAGGTGCGTCTTATGACACGGGAAATACGGTACTTAAAAGGCTTTCCATTTGCGTTCCCACAAAATATGTGTTCTTTGTTCAATAACTTCATTCCGACTCGAGATGCTGAGCGTTAGGTGAGTTTTTAGTTTACTTTGAGGCTACATAACTTGGAATGACCAGAGAGCCAGACGAAGTAGACTAAATTTTGGTATGGATATGTGGTCAGATTACAGAAGAATGCAATGATTTTAGTAAACCGGTTTTGGTGAAACATCCGACTATCCCTAAATTACAGGAACAAATTTGAGAGGAGCAAGCGGGCCAAATTTTTGTATTACAGAATAGAAGTAAGAGAATTAAAATTTCCAGAAACAGCAATACGTACGTCCCAATAAACGAGCGTTTGAATATACTTGTACGAAATTAAAGCAAAGATGAAGACTTATATTTCCTAAACTCAGTTGCAAATAATTTATAAAATTAATTGAATTGCTTTTCTTTATACTTCAATCGAAATATTAATGTTTTATATTTTTTCATGTTTGAGATTTATCTATTTTGTTTTAACCATTTCCTTTGCATTATCAAAATGAAATAAATTAACGAAGGACAATATCCTTACCATCTTTAATTTTTATGATAATTTTTGTCGGGAGTTTCGAACTGATCATTCGAAATCCCCGCCATTTAACTCCACAAACGTTGTGTTGAATTAGGGTAACACTGAAAGATCTCGCGGGCGTTTCTACGAATGAGTGCTGTCCAATACGTGACGGTATTGTGGCGTAAATTTCAACCACCTGGTGGGGAAGGAGCGGGTGTCAGAGAAACGAAGTTTTTATTATTTACGAACCACGAAAATTATATTGTATTGTTTTACCACGGCAAAAATATCGATGTATATGCTTAGAGCCAAGGACTCTCTAGTTTGTTGGATTATGGCAAATTATGGCCTTCAGCCGAAGTATTAAGTTTACCCTTTGATCTGACGTAAGACTTTGACTGTTTCTCTGTCTTGTGGTCGATAAAGAAACTTTATCAAAACCCTTATTGAATAAATAACGTTAGAGTTCCCGCGCATCTCACAAGGACACTTTAGTTAGCGCAGGAGATCGTAGTTTTCCTTGGAGCTGTCCAGCATGACGCTCGTTCATTCCTGCCTAAAGATCCAACCAAGTAAGTGCCACTATGTGTTAGTCTCTCTGTCTCCGGCTCCTATCTACCGCGATACCAGGTCGGTTCCTTTGTGAGTCTGTATATGTACATTTGTATCGCTCTGTAAAATTGTCATCCCTGAGATTAGGGATTAGTTTTATGCCTCAAATAATGCCTGTAGGCCTTGGTATGTGATTTACCATAGATTTGTTATTATATTTTCGAAACTTAGTCTTATTTAGTCCAACGTGGACTCTGTGTTTCATGAGCACATGTTGCAAACCCCCTAAGGGTGACAGATCTAACTTTCAATTTGCCTGAAGTGTTATTGTGTGTGTTTTTTCTTTATCAAATGATTATTTTTGTAGTAAACTTAAAATTGCGATCATATTTTATTGAATCCTGAATAGTTTTGGAAAGCAAACCTCTTCAAGGTCTTGTCATCGGCCCATTCCATCGAGCCTAGAATCATT
Organism: Palaemon carinicauda; assembly: GCF_036898095.1. Lineage (NCBI taxonomy): Eukaryota > Metazoa > Arthropoda > Malacostraca > Decapoda > Palaemonidae > Palaemon > Palaemon carinicauda. The sequence goes on along the minus strand of NC_090744.1, from coordinate 50,971,376 downwards.
AATTTCAATAAGTCGGAAAAAATTTCACGACAATTTTAATTATCTTTTAATGTGTTTTTTTTTTGTATAATTTAATTGTTTCCGACGAATTGTTGTTATACTGAATGTCAGTTCAACCATTTTTATTTTTCAAGTTTGCTTCCAACCAGTTGTCTTTCGACGAGCCGTTTGCATACCTCTATGTCACCCACACGTCTGCACCCCAACCATCGGCCTCAACATCCACTGAGTGCTGCCTTTTACGCTCAGTTATGCTAATTCCACTCTAGTTTTGAGTCTGCTGTTTAAAAAAGCTGCTACCAGATGCCAATGGTAAACAGTAGTTTACATGGCCATCATCTATGGTGGTGGCCTCCCAATTAACTACTTTCTCATTTTTTTTCATTATTCCAGATCTAAGGAGTGATAACCGGTATATACTAATCCTTGCAATTCCATATTGATTTATTCTTCTGTCATTTAAAGCTAATTTTAACTGGTTTTAAGAAGCCAATAATGTTGAACCGTGAGACCATCCCTAGGAATGGCGGTGTATATAAGAACTGAGTAATCTGCTTCTTATAAGTTCTGCTTTGAATGTGGATGCCATGAGATTCAGGTAATAAAAGTTTGTGGTGGGCATAAAAACTTCTATTTATGTTCAATCTACCGAAATCCAGACATGAATGATTCCATCTTTGAATGCCTTCTTACCATTATGGCTAAGATTCAAGAAGAATAGGGAGAGGCCTCCTTTGTCTTTGTTGGTGATTACAATGCTCATCATACGGAGTAGTTAAGTTCTATTTCTCCTACCGATCACCAAGGCTTAAGAGCTTTAGTCTTTGCCTCTGAATCAAACTGTTAGAATTTCATAAGTGAAGCTACTCAGGAATGGTAACTGCTTGGACCTCGTATACACTGACTCCCATGTCGTTATAACAAGTAAGGTTGGTTCTCCTGTTGGGCCACCTGATCATAACCTGATTTCATCAGTAGTGAAGACTGAGCAGCCTGACTCTGAGGTATCATACTCATGTAAGATTTATATGAAATCTGAAGCAGACTGGAATGGGATTTTGCATGATCCTTTGGGCATAAATTGGTCAAAATTGTATATTAGTGTATATCCTGTTGTCCCTTCAAATGAGAATTGATAGGCATATCATTTCTCGTGTGCTAAGGTACTAAGTGAAGGAGAAACCATGGTTCAATGATGATTGAAAGCGTGTATATTTGGAAAAGCATTACGCCTATCCTTTTTGGATGGGTAAGAGATCTGTTTCGACCTGGAATAACTATACTCAGCTTAGAGCTTTGATCAGAGAGTTTATGCTTCAACTGAAAACGAATCTAATCTAACAATAAAAGAAACCCTTTCTGGTACAACTCAGGAACATAAGTGGTGGACTACCCTTAAATCTGCACTCTTCGGTGTAGATGCAATATTTTCTTTTTTTTTTTACTTAAACCTGATGGCTTGGTCACTCACTGTCCAAAGGAAAAAGCAGCCTTTTTGGATGATGAGTTTGACAGTAAACAATGTATTGAGAAATTCGAACTTCCACATTCTTGATTTCCTAAGGCTCAACTAACTAATTTATCTTTTCAATATCGGGAAATTAAAGCTCTGTTGATGGACCTTAATGTTTATAGGGGTGAGGACCAAAAATGGTATTCTACCTTGTTTTTTTTTGTTTTTTTAAAGACGGCAGAATTTTTAGCTCAAAAGTTATCTGTTATTTTTCAAAAGTGAGCAAGAAGAGGAACTTTTAGCACTTGCTGGAGAATTGGTAATGTTACTCCACTATGTAAATGTGTTTATGGTAGCTCAAGTCCAACTGATTTCCACCCAATTTCCATAAATCCCATATTATCTAAAGTCTTTGAAGGTCTTCTGACAAAACGCCTTAATAAGATTCCTGAAGGTAATTATCTTTTCCCTAGTTTGCAGTTTGGTTTTCGTAAATATCTTGAAGCATGTGACGTCCTTCTTATAATCTCCTATGCCCTATACAAATCCCTTGAATGTGGTCAGGGAGTTCGAATGATTTGGTCGTCATTTTAGTGCTGCTCTTGTCTGTGTTATTCATGAGGCTCTTGTTTTCAGACTCAAAAAGTTGGGGGTGAGTGGGTCGTTTCATAGCATTATTATTGAATGTTTAAGCAATAGATCTCAAAGAGTTGTTGTTGATTGGTACCCTAGTGAGTATAGGAATGGGTTATTTGGTGTTCCACAGGGTATTGTTCTTGGCTCATTGCTTTTCATACTATATACACATGGCACGTGGTTTGGCCTAGAAAACAATCTTGTTGTTTATGCAGATGAAGCTACTCTCTTTGCACCAATTTCATCTAATGTATGTAGATCTGGGGCTGCAAAATCCCCTAATAGAGGTCTAGCTAAAATTAGTGCATGGGGGAAATTATACGGTATGAAACTGAATACTATCAAATCTCAAAGTATGATACTAAGTAGTTCAAAGAAAGTGGCTCCTCTAGATCCGGGTCTTTGCATTTATGATTGTATCTTTAAATTTCTATGACTTTTAAGATCTTAGGTGTGATTCTCGACAACGAAATTACTTTTTAGAAAGCATTAGTACTGTGTCTTCTTAAATTTCACAAAAAAAATGGCTCTTTAAGAAAATATTTCAAGAATTTAGTTGATCAATCTATTCTGAAGAAGCGTTTTAATTCTTTCATTCTCCCTGGTTTTGGGTATTGTTCTCCTGTCTGGTATTCAGCTTCTGATTCTCATCTCAATTTGTTGGACAGGAACTTACGGTCTATGAAATTTCTTATTAGTGATTGAGATAATAATCTTCCGCACTCGGTCTAATAGTTTATTATGTATATGGCATAAGGTTTTTAATAATTCTGACTATCCTTTACATTCAGATCTTCCTGGACTCTTCCATCTTGTTCGTAATACTAGTCATGCAGTTAACTTTAATAGTCAGGCATTCTCCATCATGAGGCTCAATACTACACAGTACTCAAGAAGTTTTTTTCGAGCAGTGAACAAGTTGTAGAATGATCTTCCTAATCGGATAGTTTAATCTGTAGAACTTTAAAAGTTCAAACTTAAAGCAAATGTTTTTATGTTGAACAGGCTGACATAAGTCTTCTTATCATCTTTATGTTAATTATCTGTTTTAATGTTGTTAATTTTTCTAAGACATTTCATGCTAATTTTTCATTACTTCTTATATCGTTAATTCATTTCCTTATTTCCGTTCCTCACTGGGAAATTTTTCCATGTTGGAGCCCTTGAGCTTATAGCTTCTTGCTTTTTCAAGTAGGGTTGTAGCTTGGCTTATAATAATAATAATAACAATAATAATAATAATAATAATAATAATATTAATAATAATGTTGTTGTTCATTTGGTGGATGCTAATCGATCTGCTATTCCCACCTATGGTTATGATATACTAATCCTTGCATTCATCGGTGGGCAGTATTTGTGATATTTCATCATCACCCAATTCCTTTTTTCTCATTGGTATAGATTTCCAATGCAATTCCACCTCCTGGTTAACATCACATATCAATACCAGGTATAACCCGTCCACACCTTTATCATATGGTTCTCTTGACTTCCCCCTCCATAGAAGTATGAAAATGTATGCATATGTCCACTTCCTCACTTTATATCCTGGTAGCTTCCGCCCAAAACTATTCCCCATAGTATGATTCACTCTATGTACATTAGTTATTATCATATCAAGACAAAGTAGTCAACAGTGTTTGGAACCTTCAGACGTTTGACACCAGACCTTTTCCCAGCTGCTAAACACACATTTGCCATATTGGAAGTAATTAGGCTACGGGTTTTGTCTAAAACGACAACCTCATGGTTGTCACCACTTCACAATGTCATACCTTTATGGGGGTTACAGGCCTCTTAGCATACGTACAACATCAGTCCACTACCATTGTCGTCTCAGTACAGAAGACCTAGGTCTGAGACTGATGATGTCACAACCAGCGCCTTTGTGTAAATTTCTCATGCTATTAAATCCAACTTTATTTGTTTCATATTCCTCATACACTCTCCTTCTAACACTAGGAATGGATTCGTGCAAATGGCATGAATATTTCTAAAATCTCTGTTATAGCTATTATTATTGTTCTAGACATTATGAAGATTTGAAAATTTATTCTGTACTTGAACTTGTGCATAACATTATTTTTGTTTCACATTTTTCTTATCACACCAAAATAATAATGCTAATTTGTTAAGACTCTTAGGCACACAAACATTACTGATAGAATTATCAACCAATTATCAAAACTGTTTCTCGTGTCATTATCATTTCCTGTTTGAGAATTTAATTCATTTCGATCACAGACGTCATCATTAATTTTTTGTGGATTCCTAAAAGAGGTGGTGCTTTCTTTGACATGTGCATTGATTGATTACAAAATATTTTTCTGAAAGGCATCCCTCGTCCGATGTGAAGTCCATTTATTGTCTGTAAGTAAAGATCAATTTAAACTTAAAATGTTGTGTCCAGTAATGATAAAACATTTTTCAAAAAACCTTGCATATGCTACTGTACCATAGTTTGGCATGAAGACTTTCTTATGGATGGCTTTTATACATCAGGGAATACAGACACCCAGTGTGCACTTCAACCTGCAAAACTACAATAATAGGTTTCCTTCAAAAGTATATAAAAAATTAAACATTCCTCATCCCAGTTTCTCAATACTTTTAACCCATCAAACAAAACCAATTATTCTGAAATGTTAAAGAAAAAAAATATTACTTATATTTGCCTTTGAATGATTAAAATAATTCTGTCACAATATAGAACAAACAAGCTATAGGTATAAAATTAGCATACATCCTTCTGCTTCCAGGGCAACATTGTTGTTAATGGTGCTATATGCTAAGTGAAGTAACGAAACATGTTTAGTTTTTGGTATTCACCAAAAATATTCAAGCACACCAAGCTAGGAGTACTGGTGATCATACATAAACAGATTAGTAATGCATCAATATTCTACAATTTTTTTATTCTATTGCTGAAATAAACAAACTATGCAAAACTATTACCTTGTTTGAAATCCAATATTCAAAGACAATAAAAGTTATATGACGAACATCGCCAGGAACTAAAGCTCACACAGCAGCAGAAAAGACACTGAGTTAGTGATGGTTTCCTTGAATCAAACACCTCTAGCTGTTATGTTACCGTCATCATGCCGCTGGAATGTCCAAGTTTTCTATATTAAGACAGCAATACCAATACACCATTCAAAAGAACACCAACATCAGCACCTACCTTAACAGTGATACAGTGTTTCCAACCAATGACCTCCTGAAAGTGTATTATTAGGTGCCCATCAACCCAGAAAATTATCTCCAAGACTGCCATTATCACCTCTTAAGCGTAAATACTTTAAATTACTCCTTCGTAATGCAGGGGCCACATTTCAGTAACTAGTCGATGGTATCTTAAGGAGCCTATGTAATCAGGTACGACAAGTAAGATTTTGGTGACAGAAGTGACCTTCCTCGGTTATTACATTGCTCATGAGGGCGTTCACCCCTTCCCTGAGAAGGTATCAGCATTGCAGGAGTTCTCTAAACACTCGAATATAAAAGCACTTCAAGAGACCTTGGGCACAATGAACTTTTAGCACTGGTTCCTGCCAGCCATCGGCGCCTCTTATGTTCCCATAAACACCTCCCTCATGTGAAAGAAGCCTCCAGAAAAAAAAGACACATTGTTTGTTCATCCAATACTTCCCTAACAAAAATAATCCACTTATCAACATCATTTCCAGAGACATGTGGGCTGCTGCCCTTCTGTGAATGGATTACAAGTCATTAACAGAAGCTTAATGAAAGTATCATAACTAATAAAGCAGCAGGGCATCTTGTAATTTCCTCCATTGGGAACACATCGTGATTGAAAGGCAACATCACTATATGAAGTTGCTTCAGTATTTTGTAGGTATCGCCGGTTGGGTACCGGCCTATATGCACTGACTGATGTTTCACATGATCCATGGACTCCTCCTATTCCGTGCAACAATATACTGCACAGCTACTGATGATGAAATTCATATAGCATGGCATTAAAAAAGATGACAAGGATGTGATCTACGCTTCTGCTTTATGTCAAACTTCAAAGGTGCATCGACATATGAATTTGGGTTTGAGTACTTTTCATCAACATGAGCATAATTTTCCCTGTATTCACAATGATATTGTTGTTCCACTGACTACATCCCAAGGACACAGTTACCTTTTCACAATCACCGATTATTCTAGTTTGCCTTAAACTATCCCCATGAAAGATGCTACATCCAATTCATGTACTTCTGCATTACTTTTCAGATCAGTAGTAAGATTTGGTATCTGATAAAATAATATTTTAATACATGCATACCTCCACCTCTCTTTTATAAACAACATTAAAGTAACTTTTAGGTGTCACCCTACATCAGGTACTACTTAAAAACCCACAGCCATCAAAACGGTGGAACTTTTCTACTGTATCAACAGAGAAGCATTGATGCCCCTTGCATCATCTCCAGGTGGTTTCCACAACGTCATTTGGTCCTCCTTGGATTAAGAGCCATTTCCAAAATAACCTTGTATGGCTAAGTAGCAAAATTGGCATTTGGAGACCAGTTAGTTTTCCCTGTGGAATATTTTTCCTCCACTCCTTCTCCGATGAGCTCCAGGAACTACATCATGTCATGTTGAAATTTAAATCAGGCCACAGACTTACAAACACCCATAAAGCTCTGCATGCTAAAAATGCATACTGTAACACCTATTTATATGTTCATCAACGTTTGCAAGTCACAGCTTATACCCCATATACTTGCCGGTCCTTTTGTCCATCATACTCCAGAAGCTTTCCCCTCAAAATTCGTGAAAAAGAAGATTGAGTCACCAATGACTGCCTAGAACCTGTGTATCTCCTTCAACATGTCTACAAAAAGTACAGCTCTCTTAGGGTGGCAGCACTCTTTCACATTCATTTCTTGCTCGGGGGATGGGTCTTGTGATGTATGTGAAACAAGAAAAATCTATGCAATTAACCAAACAACAAAAACCTTTGAATGTAACACCCAAATCTGGACTTTGTATAACTATATCAGTCTTAATGACTATTTTAATTGCAATGGCGTTCAAGCTGCAAGCAATGATTAGCCTCAACAACATTTTCTGTTGAATCTACATATGCCATTGCAATCCCTATATGGCCATTTTAGGGACATATACAGTAAATACTTGCGTTATTTCATAGGAAGTTTGTTGTTCAAGCGCTTGCAATTCCTTCGTGTATCTAGTATGCAGGTTCCTAAGACTTAAAAGACTTGAAATTTCTAGTCACAATTCCATTATTTTAAATTTATCTTATTTATTACGACTATTTTCTTCTACCTCACCGTATCTCTTTTTTTATTTTTATTTACCTATTCCTATTTCTTTTCTCTCTATATACATATATTCAGCTCCTTAGTTCCTTGTTTACATCCTCCACTCCTCCTTTATCCATCTCCGTTTTAAATGCTTAAAGGCCGTTCATGAATGGCAAGGGCAATGGAGAGTGACATTGACCTAGAGAACAGATCAATGCCCTAGAAACTAACCATGTATACATATGATCAGAGCCCAACCCCACTCGCCACCCAAGCTAGGACCATGGAGGGCCATGCAATAGCTGCTGATGACTCAAGATACACCTATTGGCTTCCCTAGACCCACCCTCCCTAGCTCACAAGGATGATGAGGTTGCAGCAACCAAATCCCAGTCTGTCGTTCACAAGTGAGGGACGTAACCACATCGGCCACCGCAACCCCTTCTATTTTGCCCCAAAAACCTCGAAGTTATAAACTGAGATAGTATCATTTAACTAATCGTCTTCATTTACTTGGAATAATACTTTGGACTCCAAGCCTTGATATTTAAAATCAAGCTCTCTTTATTTAGGATTAAACTATATATATTATATATATATATATATATATATATATATATATATATATATATATATATATATATATATATATATGATTTATTGCAAAACCAAATAAAATTTTCTTTATGAGCAGCTTATTTTGTAAAAAAATCTATTTGAAAATTTCTGCTTTTCTTTCCTTAAGATTGAGGGAACATTGCTTCTCTGTAAATAAAAGTCTGAATAAAACAAAATGTCAAAAATTTAAAGTTATTCAGGTCTCGAAGACTTAATATAAGAAAAGAGTATATCTTTTTTATTTAACATTACCGAAAAATAAATTGATCAATATCTTTTTTGTTTTATTGTTTATCCTTTGCGTTTTTAACGGGAAAAAAAGTGAAGCTCTAAAGAGTGGAAACACTTCTACACCTTGAATCTTTATAAAAGAGAGAGAGAGAGAGAGAGAGAGAGAGAGAGAGAGAGAGAGAGAGAGAGAGAGAGAGAGAGAGAGAGAGAGAGAGAGAGAGAATATATTTTTCTAAAAGAAGGCAGTGAGAAAATAACCACAAATGCGGAAGACAAGTCGTTATAATTTCGCCATGGAGCTGACCATACAAGAGAGAGAGAGAGAGAGAGAGAGAGAGAGAGAGAGAGAGAGAGAGAGAGAGAGAGAGAGAGAGAGAAATAATTAATGATAGTAAATAAATGAACTAGAACATTTACCCAAAGAATAAACGTTTTAACAAAAATATTTCTTGGATCAGGAAATTTAATGAAAAATAATGATTTAAACAGGATGTCGCGTTCACTTACCATACTATTCCTATAACTTAAGGTCTCTCTCTCTCTCTCTCTCTCTCTCTCTCTCTCTCTCTCTCTCTCTCTCTCTCTCTCTCTCTTTCCACTACCTCCTTGTAACTCAAAGATCTTGCTCCGTAATTTAACGGAATGTCCCAAGAATGTTATACTTTTTACAGGCTGTGGTATTCTTCATATCCTCATATGTTTTTCATCTTCTTGATTAAATATATCTACGCCATTTGTTTAACAAAATACAGTTGTTGAAAGTTCTCTTATTTCCCTTCTTCCTTTCTCTTCCTCAATTGGAGTTTTTTACAATATTATTTTTAATTAACTTGAGTCTCTACACACCGCCATTTTACATCATATACAATATGCTCATGTTAATAATTATCAAAGGTATTTGTGGAATGTAAATTTTTTAATCGGATTTCAAGTAAAGGTTTTGTTCCTTTAATAAAGAAACACCAGAGTATCTCCTGAACAATAACCATTAAATCTTAACGAAATCCCCACAGCAATTGTTGCCACTTTTAATAAACTAGAAGGAGTTTGACAAAAAATACTGAATTCATTTCGATGGTTCTGGAGTACGAATTTCAATCTGACTTGATATTTTGGAGTGTCTAAATTTTCAACTTTGGTTTGAAACCATTATGGAAGATTCAAGTCAATCCATCGGTGGATAAGAATATTTGAATTTAATTTAGAACTATTATAAAAGTAGAATTTTATATGATTTTTAGTGGGTTAAAATGGTACAATTTCGTTGGACAGATTTGACAAAGGGAGGGATTTTAATTGACGATTTGAGAAATCTATACGGATGAAATAGATTTGATTTATTTCCAAAATAGTAAACTGCTTTCGATGCTTTGGTGGATATATATATATATATATATATATATATATATATCATTTTTTATGTCGATATAACTTGCTGAATTTGATTTAAAAATCTTAATAAGGTTTAATTCAATTTGATATATGGTGGATTCCAACTCTTCAATTTGATTTAGAAACCCTTTTTTTTAAGTTAGATTAATCAATAAATTTTTTAAGATTCTAAAATGTTGGAACTGTAGTAGACTCAATATGAGTGAATGAATGAACCCAATTTAAAAAAAAAAAAAAAAAAGGGTTTTAAAGGATGGAGTTAAAAATCACATCTTATATATAACATCATATCAATTGAAAATTGTTTTCGATAGGTAAATAACTGATAGTGTTACCGAAATACAGAAGTTCTCGGAATTAAAACTAAAACCTTATCTAATGAATACTGCCAATAAGGTACAGGTGCCCAGAGCGGATTTCTTTTATTTCTTAAAATACTCAAAAGTCCTTTTTAAGAAGAAAGGTTATGTCTTCTACTTCCTTACATCTTATCAACGTAGCTCTATTACAGTTACAGCTAATCGAGTGAAAGTTTTCCATCTATTTTGATTAGATGCACCTTCACTCGACCCTTGGGACTTATCATCCAATGCCAACACTCAAACAATGTCATATCTGTGATATTAAGAGAAAAATTGTTGATGTTTCGGAAAACAGCGCTCATTAACCCTCGCCAATAGAATCTAATAATGAACAATGTTTTCACAGGCTGAAAGTAGACTAGTAAGTTATTAGTCCGAGCGAGCAATATACTTGCTAGGTATCATCGCCTACATTTTTATAAAGTAGCTTTCCCAAATTTCTGAGATTCAGTGAAGGAACACGTTAAGGGGACCGGCCGGCTAATGACGTTTTTTAAGGACAAGGCATTGACATTCATACCACTTGATAATGTAACTTGGCACATCTCAAAAATACATAGGATTTCTGCTTCTGACCTTCGGTTTTGCGACGCCAGGCCGATTTTCCAGCAAATGAGTGATTTGCAAATTCTCTCTCCTCCCTTGATAATTACTTTTAAGACCTGGGATTACTACCCTATATAGACCTGATGTATACCTCCTATTAAATTAATAATTTTTTTCTTTCTAAATAGTAGTTTTTTTTTTTTTGTGGATATGATTTTTTGCTTGTTTGCTATTGTAAAAAAATAAACCCAAAATCAGCGAAACAATTATAAAAAAAAAGTTATGAAACAAAAATTTTGAAATAAGTAATAATTTGATTATTTTATGATGTCTGATACCAAAGTTATATAACAAATTTCTATGCTATATCTTTAAAACTAAGGGAGAAGATAAAATTTGAAGGTGAATATGTATAGGTTTCAGACACAAGCGTTCATATTTGTTCTTTGTATATTTACAAAGACAATATTAATAATTTTGGATTAATATGAATTTTATGGTCCATTATTGTATATTATTAAACCAAAACAAAGTTATTTATCATAATCTAATAATCAATAAAGATCGCTTTGCTCAATATCTGGCTTCTTTAGGTGAGACGGTCACTACTTCATCAAATCTTTCCTTCACTAACTCCGCTAATTTCGCTGATATTACCCACTTATTACCTTTTTTCTCCCTTATGTTAGCTAGATTTTGAAATTATCTTTTCCTCTTTAGCGTGACGAAATTCTTGCCGAAACTAAGAAAAAGAGACGTGAAAATTAGTGAATGACAGAGGTCAAACACAAAAGTGTAATCTATGAGGTTTGTACTCAGACTGAAGGCCAAAGGGTTTAATTAGCGTATAATACATTGTCATGCGAAGATATGCAGCTTTTTCTTGAAGTGAACAATATTTTTGTTTTATTGAGTTACTTTAACTAATTACCCTAAAACTATGAAAGTAAAAACAATTTTGACAACATGTTTTCCATACTCCTCCTCCATTACCCTACAAGGCTTAGTGAAATTTTTCAAGAGTGTGTGTTTTTCTATACCCCTATATATGACTTTCCAGCCGGGCCCCTAAGAGTCACTAATTTGTGTCAATTGGCGAAAAAATATAAAATATATTTTATTATTATAATATGCTTCCAGAAAAGGATGGTATTAGATAAGCATGAAAGGAGAATATGACTATAAACTTTAATTGTTTTCATATCGATTTACATAAAAAATTCTTCCTATAAAGATTTACTAAGCAGTCATTATTGAGTAATTTATTAATCAAAAAAGTATAATTATTTAAACCATGTATACATGTGTGTGTATACTCTAATGTGGTGAAAGGGTTGGCCTACGCTATAATCAACAAAGCTAACAAGCCAGGACGTGCAATACTACTTCCCTTTGCTGTGAGCAGTCAGCCGAAAATTACACACTATCACCAATCCGCTGTGGCCAGTGGACTGAGGAAGACTGGTAACACCCCTGAAATGAATTAACATCTCTCAGTCCTTTCTACAACAGTGTACTAGAAGAATCTGTATTTGTTGTCTTAAATTATATCATTATATATATATATATATATATATATATATATATATATATATATATATATATATATATATATATATATATATATATATATATATATACAGAGTATATATTAGAGTGGTCCATAAAAGTTAATTCCTGAATTCCTTTGCACCCTGGCCTGATTCTGGTTCCATTTCGGTAGAAAACACTGTGTACAAAGTTTGAAGGCAATCAAATAATATTTAGGGGTGGCACAACAAGTTTTGAGATTTCCCCCTCGGAGCAGATGACTAAATGTTACATCATCTTGTATCATCCACTCAGTTCCACGCTGATTACATTTGATTGCGTCATACATGAACTAATCTCATCTCTGAAAGGTAGCAAAGACATTGTACTAATATCTGTGTATCTTTATTTTCTTCAGATGGCAAAAAAAACGTGGTTTTTATCTCATTGAAGAAATGTCTACCACAATTCTGGGGGCCAAGCTCCCTAGCAAGGAGCAAGTGTTAAGTGTATTTTTACATCACCATATGACATAAAACAAAGGCGTAAGTGAAAGTGCATCTATTGTAACAAGTGAAGTAGAAGCTTACTGGAAAAAGGCCAGGCTTCCTGTTCAAAGAAATGATAAAATTCAAGAAAAAGTAAAGAAATTGTTCAATCAGTGGAAAGTTTTGAAGAAAAACAAAGGGAGAAGAGGGAAACAAGAGGCAAATGAAAAAAAAATTCCAGGTAGCATTGAAAACACTATTTGATGTGGTGCATGCCAATGCAATGTCTTTAATTCATATTCGAGAAGACAAAGAATTTTTAATAGCGCAATAAGAACCAGGGCGCCGCGGCTCATTGGTCGTGATGGACAAGAAACTAGCCAACATGGAAACAAGAACGCAACAGCGAGAAGAAGAACTGAAAAAGCGCAGACAAAAACATTTTGCCGAAGCCGAGGCAACTACAAGCCAAGTTAAGCTGGAAGGATCTTTTTTCTCAGCAGAGTCAGGTGAAGACTCGTCGACATCTGCGGATTCAGATAATGGACAAAAGAAAGCAACACCACAAACGAAGCGGTTTCGACCTAATAATGTCTGGACCCCAGAGCTTACAGGAGCCCTGGATCGGACAGGGACAACGGATCGCAATGCTCTGTTTGTGGTAGCTGAAACTGCCAAAAGTCTAGGACATGATCCTGGGGAGCTCACTATCAGACGCTCCAGCGTCAAGCGCCATAGAGAAAAGCACCGTCAGCAAAAATGGACGGACCTGCACAACGCATTCAAAGCCGAAGGCAAAACATGCATATTGCATTGGGATAGCAAGTTATCGCCATCTCTCCTCTGTA